>NC_084599.1:5039624-5197124 GCF_033807715.1 Cololabis saira | reverse complement strand
GATGGATGGATGGATGGATTGATGGGTGGATGGATGAGTGGGTGGATGGATGGATGGATGGATGGATTGATGGGTGGATGGGTGAGTGGGTGGATGGATGGATGGATGGATTGATGGATGGATGGATGGATGAGTGGGTGGATGGGTGAGTGGGTGGATGGATGGATGGATGGATTGATGGGTGGATGGATGAGTGGGTGGATGGATGGATGGATGGATGGATTGATGGGTGGATGGATGAGTGGGTGGATGGGTGAGTGGGTGGATGGATGGATGGATGGATTGATGGGTGGATGGATGAGTGGGTGGATGGATGAGTGGGTGGATGGATGGATGGATGGATGGATGGATGGATGGATGGGTGGATGGATGGATGGATGGGTGGATGGATGGATGGATGGGTGGATGGATGGATGGATGGGTGGATGGATGGATGAGTGGGTGGATGGATGGATGGATGAGGTTGTTTTTATTCACCTGACATGATTGCGTTAATCATTCTGTAACAATCAACTATATAATTGTCAACAGATGCAAACTGAGGAGAAAAAGTCGTATTTGAAAGTATTGATCCACATTGATGAATCAGAGTCAGCCCCTTTAAATCAGGATAAAAACATTACTGTTTACTCAAGCGTACTCCTAAATTAAACTTACCTGCTGGACTCTACTGCCCTTATTTTTAACAGCTTGTGCTTTTTATTATTTTACTTCTTTTCTTATTCAATCTTATTTGTTATTTATTGTCTAATTATGTCTCGCCGCTTTTAATGTCAACGCAAAGCACTTTGAATTACCTTGTGTTGAATTGTGCTATATAAATACATTTGCCTTGCCTTCATGAACCGCTCTCCTGATTTGTGTCTATCGACAGTTGTTTTCCCGACATTTGACCCTTCAAAGGATTAAACGGGTATAGAAAATTGAAGGAGGGATGGAAATACAAAGATCCTGGATCCAGCCGACCTGGACTTGTGTTGCACCAGTGCAGGTTTCTCTATAATGGTGCAACAGAAATACAGTTCATTGGAAGTTTCAGCTGAAAGTCACAGCTGAACAAATGTACAGACTAAGACCCCGATCCAGGTCCATCCCACACTGACACGGGACATTTCTGCAACCCTCCAGAGACGCTACACCCTGAAGGGTGGAACCAGAACCTCCAGCTGGAGCCACTGGAACGAGTCAGAGACACGAGTCAGAGACACTTACTGGCGGCTCCCTCGTAGATCTTTGGGCTGCTTCCTCGCCGCAGGAACTCCAGCGCGATGCGGCCAAACTCCCCAACCACTGAGGAGGGAAACAAGTCTTATAATGAAACAAAGACAAATAGGTGCTTTCCCACAAACACCAGGAGGCAAAACACCAAACAGAATCAAATAGGTCTGTGTTGAAAAAAATCGATTTTCCAATTCTAAATCGATTCTCATATTAATTCCTAAAAATTGATTCATATGCCTAAAAATCGATTTAAATTTTTTTTTTTTTCATCATTACATTACAACTTTTGGTATTTTTTTTTGTTTATGCCCAAAAAAAGGAATGTTTTGTTAGACACAAGAATAACTACTGCCACGTTTTTGCCTTTAAATGTTTAAAGGTATGAAAACATTAAAGTTTTCAGTTAGAATTGCATAAATTGTCTATATTTCATTACTTTATATACTGGGGTTACATTTGCATAAAATGCTAAAAACCAAATTCTCAAAAATTTAAAACCGAAATAGGCCGAAAATTTTAAACGGGATGTGGGAAAAAATAAAAGCGATTTCATCGTCTCTGTTTCCTCCCTGGATCTGTTTGGTAATTCTGACCCACAATGTTTCTGTTTCAGTTCTATCAGCATTCTGGGAGCTGATTGGTCCTTACAGCATCATTAGCTGCAATACTTGCTGTTGAATCTCAATATAATACTAGTATTAATATGTTGCAGAACTACAGTCATATAATTCATGCAACAGTTTTAATAACACTAACCCAAATCAATATCGGAATCGAATCGAGTCAAATCTTTATAATCGATTCTGAATCGAATCGATTCTTGACATTTGAATCAATCCCCAGTCCAAGAAATAAAGAAACAAATGCAAATGAGTCTGCAGTTGACGAGCTGGAACCATGAAAATACATTAAACTCAATTATGAAGAAGGTGGTTCACCTGAAAACTACTAGTTAGCATGGCTGGTTCCTGAGACAACTACGCTTAGTTTGTGCAACTAATCAGGTTAAGTGTCAAGAAGCCAGCGGCGTGACGGGATCCAGAGAGCAGACTTTTACACCCGGAGTTTCTCAGAAGTAAAGAAGAACCGGTTCTCCAGACTACTACAAACTGGACCTCCTAAAATCTCATCTGCACCTAATGTCATCACAGGATTGTGGAGAAATCTGTGTGCCGGGGAGACTTTACACAGAAGTAAACCACGCATTCAGGGGATTTCAAACTGTTGCCTTTCAGTTTTGTTTTCATGTTACACAGAATGACAACTTTTTGTCTTTATTCATTATGTCATTTGGCTTGTAAATCACTGACTCTTGTGGAGTTTGTTGTTTTTCTGGACAATTAAAGACTAGTAATGTGGAGAATTGTTTCAGGAGATCAGACCAGGAGAGCAAACGTCACCTCCCCACACTCATCCTCCCCGTGGTCTCCAATACTCCCACTTAGACGACTTATTTGTGAAAAACATCCGGAGTTAAACATTTGGGTCGTATTAAATCTCGTTTCTATGTTTTTGTCACCGTCATACGATTAAAAACATGAAACCAGATCAATCTTTCTGCGCGAGAAGATGAAAACAGTAGCTGCGTCGGAAATTCCATACTTCCACCCCAATGAGTAGCAAAAACAGTATGTGAGATTTTTTAGTGCTGTCCGAAACATCAGTACGTACACAAAAGTATGCGCTATCCATACATACATTTGCTCTGTTTAATTATATTTATTGGTTATTTTTTTAGGATATACTTTTTTACCGAGCAGAAACTTCCCACAATGCAATGCAGCGGTGTTTGGTTGCTAAGTGATACGTATATGTCATAAGTATAATATTAAAGTATAATGATATTATTATATAATATTAATATTCGTATATAATAATATTATATAATGTCATCTTGTTTGGGCCAGGATAAACGGGAAAGAGCAGAGCGGTACCATAACTGAAAAACACTTTGGTAAAAGTTAAAGTCACACATAAGAAAATTACTTGAGTAAAAGTCTTAAAGTAGGTGACATCAAAGTATCAAAAGTAAAAGTACAAGTATTTTATAGTACACATGAAAAGAAGCAACACAACCAAAAATTATCCTTCCCTTGTTTTTTTTATTTTACTTTCAGGTGAATTAAATGTGGTATAGAATACAACACCAAAAATAAACTGTCTTTCTTGCAAAATATAATTCTTTGATTATTTTAATTTGTCACGAGCAACGAGGTGGCAAATGTCAAAGTAACGAAGTAAAAGTATATTTTTTAACTTTTAAATGTAGTGAAGTAAAAGTAAAAGTCCTGATTAAAAAAAAAAACAAAAAAACGCAAGTAAAGTACAAATCCTCAAAAAAACTACTCAAGTAGTGTAACGAAGTACATCTACTTCGTTACTATACACCTCTGCCCACCAACGACAGGAAGTGCTGCGTGGCTCTGAATAGTACGTCCGAATTAATAGTCCTGGGGCCAGAGCCCAAAATTTCACTTGTCAGTACCACTCAAGGTGACCAAACTTGCTTATAATCTTTTGAAAAGATCCATGTCTGAAGATGATATTCTGGTATGATAACCTTCCTGAGTGGCAGCTGGATCATAGTAATCAGCTCATGAAGTTCAGAAAATTACATTTTAGATGCTGCTGCATATCCTGGTTTAGACTCATGTACAGGATATCTGTCAATGTTTCACTATATTGTCTTAGGTATCATTTTAAAGGGGACATTTAAAAGCATTCATTCAAGCTAAGACGTGATAAATTTCCTGAATCCTTATGGTCCTGTGAGTATTCCAATTTTTGTATTTTGTGTCTCTGTTGTTCCTAGATGACACAGGGATAAAAAAATACTATATCATTCAGTATGTCTAAACAGTATATACCGGTACTCAAAAAGTATGTCCCCCCAAATTTCTGAAAAACATGAATTGTCCCCCCCAATAAAAATACCCTAAATTATTCAAAATTGACCAAATGTATTTTCAGACTTAAAGGTTGAATATGTAGAATATTTATTAAAAATATATTTAAAAAAAAAAATACATCCACGGTGCGTTTTGAGGTGTACAGAATGAAAGTATTGCTACTCCATAATTTTTTTTTCAACGTTCTGTGTTTATTGTGCTCTTAGCAATGGGTCCTTTTTACCACTGTTTACCACCATAACTGTGTTAAAACATGATCAGTTAGTTTAAACAACTTGTTTAGGTCTCCATATTTCATCCATATATCAATTGATCGTGCATAAAGTAGTCCCATAGGATAAAAGGAAGATGGTGAGAAGAATTTGAAATGAGTAGACACTACATGCCCAAAACCCTTAAAATTATGATTTATGAATATAACAGTTAAGTAAGCAGTGACACACACTGTTGGCTGTTTAGGACAAATAAACAAGAAAGGTAACCACAATAAATGATTCCCTGTGCAGTATTTTTTGGCGAGCCTTTACCAATTTATGGCATGGTATGAGTTGCATATGGGCAAAAAATTTAAAATTTAAATCACGTTGGTGTCCCCCCCAATCCTGACATCGGATCTGCACCCCTGTGCATACTACTGATATTTACTCAAAAGTGTGCCTTAACTTAAGGTATACTAAAAGTATACTTAAGGCCCTTAAGTATACTTTTGGAGTATATACTGTTTAGTCTGGCCTTTGGGACGCACCGACAGTGTGCTTGACGCTGCTCACGTGACTGGCGGTCAGCTGACCGTCTCCCTGACAACCACCTCCCGCCCCCCCTCACTCACCGGAGGGCTCCACCTCGGGCAGGAACGACAGGTGTTCCTTGTGGTCTTCGGACAGAACCAGCAGCATCCTGAGAACCCGAGTCCGGACCGGTCCGGACCTGCGATGCTGCGGACGGACGGACGGCCACCCGGAAGTAACGCCGGGCCCCGCCCCTCCCCCTTCTCCTCCTCCGGCGGCTGACAAACCACTCAACGTGACGTCACCGCCCCCTGCTGGCGCGGAGAGGGAACTGGGCCCGAGCCCGATCTATTTTTAAAGAGCAGATTGCAGGTTGGAGACCCCTGTGAATCAATGTGTAGGAAAATAATGTAGGAACTGAATTTTCATTGAAATACGCATAAATATATACTACAGTGACCTCCGGAGTTGTTTTTGTGAGAGTATTTTACTTCTGCATCTGAAAAAGCTGAACCGGAAGTGACGTAGCACCAGGGAGCGCGGTGAATTCAACAATAGGAAAAATAATGGATCTTAATGTTAGTTGTGACACTGAAGAGGTTGTGAATGTGTATTCACACCAATATGACGGGCCACAGCCTTATAATTACGAACCTGTTAGGGCCCCCACGTTCTTTTGATTGACAGCTGAAACTCGCTTTTTAAAAGGCTGATTTATGGGTCCACGTTACACCAACGCAGCCCTACGGCGTAGGTTACGCGGCGACGCACCGAACGCTGCGTGCGCCGCGTAACCTACACCGTAGGCTACGCCGTTGATTTTACGCGGAACCATAAATCAGCCTTTATTCACCACTTTATTCACCGTGCGCTCCTGAAAGAAACTCCGAAAATAACTCCTAAAAGATGGGTGAGTACTTGTAATCTGTCTACGTTTGTACAGAAATCAAGCTTATTATCTTCTCTTTTTTCTGATTAAATGCATCCGAAATAGCCGGGTATTTTTAAAACCGAATATTTCCCCCCCTTCGTTTATAAAATAATTTGTATCCACATTACATCATTGTTAAAAAAAACAACCTTCCACACATAACCGAAGATCGGCGTTTTCGACCACATTCATAAGCATTCCAAACCTGTAGATCAGGGGTGCTCACACTTTTTCAAACTGAGAGCTACTTATGACATGACCGAGTCAAAATGATCTACCGCCCACTAAAAATTCAAAACACTTTATAAATATATTGAGAATGATTTTTATATGTTCAGTATATGCTGGTGTACCTTGCATTACTGCATCAACGCGTGTGTCAGAGAAAGGTCAGGTCATTGTGAGGACTGATGATACAGGGTTATTCCTGGCTCTAATTGAGGCAGAGGTGGTCATGCGCACACGCGTGTGGGTAAACCGTGCCTTCAACTGGCTCAAGCAAACACTTTTTACAAGATATTTTGTATTTTGGGAGTTCTAATATGATTAAAAATGTATTTATTTATTCTTTATTTCATTCATTGATAAAATAAAACAATTTAATATAAACACAACCTAAATTCTGAATGAAAGGGAGCAGAAAGAAGAATAATCTTATTTAATCTGCTCCTTTTTCCCCAAGAAATCAATTTACGAAGAACGTAAATTATATGAAAGTTATATGTAAAAAATATGACAATTATGATGTTAAAGCATTATTTTATTAGCATAAGAATATAAATACAAATATAAGAACTCAATCTTACCAAAAATAAAAAGTAAAAAAAAAACTGCCAATGGAACAAGAGAAAATTTTCACTGAGTGAAAATGGTTTTCTAGAACGAGTTACTTTTTAGGTGACTGTCTTATTTTAAACGTAATAATTTTATTTGGACTAGAAATAAAACATTTTGACTGGATATAAGACAAGTAGTCTTGGTAGGACTTTGAGTTTTTTTTGCGGTTTCAGACATTTACTGACAAATCTCGCAACCAGACAGAGAACATTTCAGCCTCCTATCTTTCCATCTATAGAAGCTCCTCATGCTCCTTGTAGTCCAAGACCTCCTGGTCTGGTCTGGTCTCGTCCATGGATGGTCCTGGTCCTGGTCTGGTCTGGTCTGGTCTGGTCCATCGATGGCCTCCTTACAACAGACATCCAAGTGCCTCTGCTTCAGTCTGCTGCACAGAGGAGTCTTCACCTCAAACAAAACAATTCATGCATTAAAGGAGCTGTATGCAAGAGCAATAATAAAACAAATCATAAAATGACCCCGATATGTCAACAGACATTTAAAAATCATGTTCATTTCAAATACTTATGTCACTGACAACAGCACTCAAGCCAGGATATTCCAGTTTAAAAAGAGGAGTTGCAGCCCTCAACTGATGTTTATGTTGTCATTTTTTGTTTTGGCCCGAAGCTCCACCCTCCACCTATCTCCCAATCACCAAGTCAGTATTGTTTCTGAAGCTCCACCCTCCACCTATCTCCCAATCACCAAGTCAGTATTGTTTCTGAAGCTCCACCCTCCACCTATCTCCCAATCACCAAGTCAGTATTGTTTCTGAAGCTCCACCCTCCACCTATCTCCCAATCACCAAGTCAGTATTGTTTCGGCATCCGGGTTGCCAGCTCGGCTCTAATTATCGCAGCCATGGCAGCCTACGTTCCTGCTGCATTCTGCAGCCTACCTGGCAACCTCTGGTCGGGGAGGAGGGGGAGGGTACACGCCGCTCAACAATATTTTGAAAGTGACTGCAGTACCAGTTTTGGCCATTTCTTACAGACGGCTCCTTTAAGTATTTTTGTATTTATTTTGATACAGACATAAATAGTGATAGTCCTGCTCCATGGGGGTCACAGTGCTTTTGGCATAAATAATAGACCAAACCTTCCTCAGTTTGCCTGAGCAGGTAAATTGGTTCAGCCACCCACTGGCAAACCCACTGGCTCTGTGTTTTTGAGAAGATATGTAAAGATGAATAAAAAGTGATGTTTAAATCACGTACAAGTTGGCTTCGCGTTGATATGCTCCTAATGATTTGGAAACTGACTAAAGGCTGATTTATTTACGATTAGGGTAGGGTACGCGGCGATGCACACCGTACGGTGCGCGTCGCCGCGTACCCTACGCCTTAGGCTTTGCGTCGATTTAACGCAGAACCATAATTCAGGCTTAACGTTCCCCTCACCTCTCCAGCTCGTCCCGTCCTGCACTCTGGCCCTCGCTATCACCTTTCATGCATATTTGTGCACTACTTTCAGCCCTGACAAAATTGCCGCATCTCGTCGGTAACATGATTTATTACTTTTTAACTGCCTGTAACGTTAATTGTCTGCACTTTCACCTGCACTTCTCGTCGCGAGGTCGCTTTTTAAAGTACTGTATCGCATATAACACGAATAAACAAGACATGCTCGGATGCAAAAGAAACAATATTTACCTGTTTGAACAGCCAGGGAAAACCAGGACGCCAATTTTTAATACAACAAATAGCGGAAAAACACGGAAAATAATTCAGGAGATTTCGTCTTCTTCTTCTGCTCTGTCGTTGAAACAGCGCCCCCACAGCAGCGCAACGCTGTAACTGCAGTTAAAATAACATCCATCCAGTCCAACACCTGCCAGAAAATTCACGACGAATTTTTCATGACGACGTTTGAATGCCATGCAATCTACCCACAATGCCTTTGCGATCGACCAGCCGATCGCGATCGACGTAATGGGCACCCCTGCTGTAGATCATCTGTTCTTCCGGCCTTCGGGCCTCCGCCGTAGGGTACGGCGTTTGGTGCGCGTCGCCGCGTACCCCACGGCGTAGGCTCTGCGTCGCTGTAACATAGTAAACGGTGGTCAAGGGCAGAGACCATTTATTTAATAAATAGCTTGGAGAACAGATGGTGGATCATCTGTAGTTCTGTAATAAACAAAGGTTGCACGTTAGACGTCAGACTCAGAGCAGACTTGTTGTTGTTTTGGAGCATAATGTGACATTCGAAAACGCTAAACTCCAGTTGTCTCTGTCTAGACGCATCTACATAAACAGATTTTCAAAAATCTTCACTTTGCCCAGAGTTTTTTTAAACATTCGTTTGTTTGCGTTTTCATGTGGATGACAGGTCCAAACGTAGGAAAATATCTTGGGTTTAGCAGATACCCGGCTACGTGTGTACGGGGTCTGGGCAGTCAGATGGGGCAGAGCTGTGGAGACGTCTCCCGGCTGCTGCATCATATGACGCGGTGTTCTTAGGAGCTTTGCTCAGCCACTTTTTCCTCTGAATACGTGCCCTTATGTCTTGTAAAACATATTAAATCCTACATTAACTTCTCACATAGTCATTTTCACATAAGGTCAGGTCAGGTATATTTTTTGAAAAAACCCTAACCTGCAATATGCTCTTTAACTTTATTTAGCACAAAGAATGTGTAGATCAGGCAAGGTGAAAAAGGTATAAAATTAGGAAAAAATTACAGCAACAATAGTGAAGATAACAGATTCATACAAGAAACAAAAACAAACAAAACAAACAAAAAGCACAAGGACAGCAAGGTACAATAAAATCATAGGAGGATCAAGGACTGAGTTATGGATGAGTGCCGTTTCTTGGCAACCCTATTCATATTATCAATCTTTTTAATAGATTTAGTTGTAGTTGGTAAAAATATGTAAAAAATATAGGAGATTAAGGAGGGAGTATTTCCACCCCACTTACAAGTGTGAATATGATATTTACCCAAAATAATGACCAGTTTGATAATGTTTGAATATTTAGGATCCAAGTTATCCATATAATAAATAACATCATTGT
Organism: Cololabis saira; assembly: GCF_033807715.1. Classification (NCBI taxonomy): domain Eukaryota; kingdom Metazoa; phylum Chordata; class Actinopteri; order Beloniformes; family Belonidae; genus Cololabis; species Cololabis saira. The sequence goes on along the minus strand of NC_084599.1, from coordinate 5,187,481 downwards.
AAGTAAAAACAGGAAATTCATCAATGTTTAAAGATAACCAATTATGAATATCAGAGCAAAAGGACTTTGTAAAAGAGTAATTGAAAAAAAGATGTTCAGTGGTCTCGGTCTCAGAAGAACAAAATATGCAAGGATAGACTTCCAATTTAAACTTTCTGTGTAACAAATCATTAACAGGATATATAGCTGATGCTATTTTAAAGTTGGTTTTCTTTGACTTTTCCAAGTTTTCCAAGTTTTCCAAGTTCCAAGTTTTCCAAGTTCCAAGTTTCAAGTTCCAAGTTCCAAGTTTTCCAACTTCCAAGTTCCAGGTTTTCCAAGTTCCAAGTTTTCCAACTCCAAGTTTTCCAAGTTCCAAGTTCTCCAGGTTTCAAGTTCCAAATTTTCCAAGTTCCAAGTTTCAAGTTTTCCAACTTCCAAGTTTTCCAACTTCAAAGTTTTCCAAGTTCAAAGTTTTCCAAGTTCAAAGTTTTCCAAGTTCCAACTTCCAAGTTTTCCAACTTCCAAGTTTTGCAACTTCCAAGTTTTCCAACTTCCAAGTTCCAAGTTTTCCAAGTTCAGAAATGAATTTCGTAGCAGTTCCAAAACTGACCAAAAGCCAGTCATTCTCCATTCACCTACACTTTAAAATGTCCAACTTTACAGGAAAAAAGAAACATATTAATTGCCTGCTTTAAAACAAGGGAAAAATTGTTTTTTCTCAATCGTTTGTTTTCACACCCATGACACCTATGTGGTGGATGATTTTTTTAGTTTACCACAACAGAGATTTTTTACAGGATTTTTTTACAGGATTTTTCACTAGCTCCACCACCAGACCCCAGCAGCATCACCACCAGAACCCAGGAGCTTCCATCACCACACCCCAGGAGCTTCCACCACCAGACCCCAGGAGCTTCCATCACCAGACCCCAGGAGCTTCCACCAGACCCCAGCAGCATCACCACCACACCTCAGGAGCTTCCACCACCAAACCCCAACAACAACTCAACAACCTCAACAACCCGGCTCACCTGGAGCCACCCAAAGACCCGGCTCACCGTCCGAACCCGGGGACCCCCTTTTAAGCCCCCCCACCGACCGGCCACTGGAGTGAAAGAGCCAGCCCTTGGGCCTGGAGGACCAGGGCCCTGGTACCATAAACACCCAGACGCTCCTAGCACCATGGACAGCACTCTGTCAGATGCTCAGGCGCATATTGCTTTTCACTCATGTTCTGGTTTCAGGACCACAATAAAACCACAATAAAAGCTGAACAGGGTTCCATGGTGTAATGGTTAGCACTCTGGACTTTGACTCCAGTAATCTGAGTTCAAATCTCAGTGGAACCTGTCAGTTTTCCACACAACCAGGTACAAAGATATCAAGGTTTTACCCACATGATGTTGTAGTATCAATCCATGAGGCTCCACCTCAAAAAACAACACGGGGAAATGGAAACATGGTCACCATTAGACCTGCTTTAGGGGGCTGGAGTTACCCTAAAATGTCCATAAGAACCCTTAAATATGTGATGAATGTATCTAATATCATGAGTATGTTCTTGAATGATTTTTAAGCAGTTTATACAGTCGTTTTCAGCTAGTGATGCTAATGATGGTCACTGATCAATACGAAGGATCATTTCCAACAGTTGTTTCCCTTCACAGTTCCAAACAAATCTGATCAATTTTAAGAGATAATCAGAAAGAAATCAGTCTTAGAAGAAATCTGCTTCATTCATATCTGAGAGAAATGAGCTGGGTCACATGATGTCATTTAAACTGGTTAGTTAGTTGACAGAGTTGTAGGATTTTTGACAGTGTCAGAAGATTTGAAAGGAGTGACGCCGTCCCCCAAAGTCACGGACTGTGTGGCGGAGTCACATCCTGGTTACACAGCAGAGTGGCGCAGCGGAAGCGTGCTGGGCCCATAACCCAGAGGTCGATGGGTTGAAACCATCCTCTGCTACTTAAGAGATCCTCTCATACATGAGATGTGAGAGATTAACTGAAATCTATCCAGAGCTTTTTGCAAACAAGAAAGTGGATGTATGATCTATGAACATACTGCACTGACTGTTGATGAAAATGCATTTAATCAAAATGAGGATGAAAATATGTCTCAACCTAATAAAGTAAAACCAACCATTTTAAAATAAAGACTCTAAATTGTCTTGTTCTGAAGACTCACTCACTCACACACACACACACACACACACACACACACACACACACACACACACACACACACACACACACACACACACACACACACAGCTGACAGGTTGTTGTGGCCGAGTGGTTAAGGCGATGGACTAGAAATCCATTGGGGATTCCCTGCGCAGGTTCGAATCCTGCCAACAACGAGTAATGTTTGAATGTGCAAGACGACTGCCTAATTTGCAGTTATTGATCATATCCAGTACTGTCTTTCAAAAGTAATCAGTTGGCTTCCCTTGTGGTACATTTTGTATTTTCTACCCAGCATGGTAATACCCATGGATGATTTTTAATTTTACCGCACCAGGACAACTTATATGAAATCACACATTTATTTCTAACATGAATGATTTGAAGATAGGATTTTTTTTTCGTTACGCCCGCCATTTTCAAAGCATGCAAGTTTCCGTAGTGTAGTGGTTATCACGTTCGCCTAACATGCGAAAGGTCCCCTGTTCGAAACTGGGCGGAAACATGTATTACTGCGATAATATTATTTGGACTTGGAAAACCCCTCTAATCCTCTTCTTGGTGCTCGGCACAGGAAGGTCGACCATCTCTTTCTCGCATTGGGTCTTATGCAGAAATGAATTTCGTTGCAGTTCCACAACTGATTAAAAGCCAGTCATTCCCCATTTACCTAATCTTTAAAATGTCCAACTTTACAGGAAAAAAAGAAACATATTACAGAGATTTTTTACAGGATCTTTTCGTCATGCCCGCCGTTTTCAAAACATGTCAGTCACTAGCTCCACCACCAAACCCCAGCAGCATTAACACCAGACCCCACTAGCTCCACCACCAGACCCCAGGAGCTTCCAACACCAGACCCCACTAGCTCCACCACCAGACCCCACTAGCTGCACCACCAGACCCCAGGAGCTTCCACCACCAGACCCCACTAGCTGCACCACCTGACCCCAGGAGCTTCCACCACCAGACCCCACTAGCTGCACCACCAGACCCCAGCAGCATCACCACCACACCTCAGGTGCTTCCACCACCAGACCCCAACAACAACTCAACAACCTCAACAACCCGGCTCACCTGGAGCCACCTAGAGACCCGGCTCACCGTCCGAACCAGGGGACCCGCTTTTACCCCCTACCCCCCTCCCCCCCACTGTGTGGCGGAGTCACATCCTGGTTATACAGCAGAGTGGCGCAGCGGAAGCGTGCTGGGCCCATAACCCAGAGGTCGATGGATCGAAACCATCCTCTGCTACTTAAGAGATCCTCTCATACATGAGATGTGAGAGATTAACTGAAATCTATCCAGAGCTTTTTGGAAACAAGAAAGTGGATGTATGATCTATGAACATACTGCACTGACTGTTGATGAAAATGCATTTAATCAAAATGAGGATGAAAATGTCTCAACCTAATAAAGTAAAACCAACCATTTTAAAATAAACACTCTAAATAGTGAGGGAAATTAAGTCAGGTTTTTAGGAGAATCGTTCACTTTTTGAGACAAGCACCAAATTTTGCATGAACATTGCCTAGTACCTGCTTATGCAGAAAAGCCCGTTAGCCACCTGAAAATCCAAGATGGCGGCCATTTGTCAAGATGGCTGTCTTATGAAAGCTAAAACAGTTGTCAGTGTAGAACTTGAATTGCTGAACATATTTTATTTTATTTTTATTTATTTATTTTTTGTTTGATTTTTTCACTCTTTATTTCCTGTTTCATGTTGCATATTCTCAGCAGTTTATACATAGCAAAGTCATCATTATCCTAACATCGCAGACTGGAAGAGTGAGATACCACAGTTCACCTGGAGAAGCTGCATTAAGGTGCACAACAAGCAAAATTCAAGTCTTTCATACGGATGTATTTGTAAATATAATATAGACATTTCTATTTCCTTAAATATTATGTTTGATGTTCAGTGTCTGTTACAATCTTTAGCTTGGCATTGTTATGACATCTTTACCCTCGAAGGCGTTGCAGGCACAACAGGACCCTGCTGTCCAAATCAGGATTCAGTTTAAATGCACTTGTTATCATTAAGGGCAGTTGTCACATTCAGATAAAGACTTTAGAGCATTCTGCATTCACTACAGTCATACATCTTAAGCTTCAGGGATACATAATGGCCATACTTAGGGAGCAGGGGATTATTTGCAGCAGAAATCAATATTGCTTACATACTGTTACCTGCTTTGCTTTGGACATTAAATTGTCCTTCTAGTACATATCTTTTCTTCTGCTCTCCACCTTCTTATGCCTTTGCCTGACCTTTCTGTCATAGTTCATAGTTCTTTGGCATCTCCTCGTCTCTGCGATAACTGAAACACAGCACTTAAGTCTTACTTTTTGGGCTTCTCATCCTTGCTCTCCTTTGACTCAGCGTCAGAGGATTTCTCAACTTTTTCCTCCTTCACCTCTTTACTTTCATCTTTACTTGTTTCCTTTTTGTCCTCTGTCTTTTCTTCTTTCTTGCTGTCAGTCTTCTCGGGTTCTGCTTTGGGCACAGGCTTTTCCTCTGGTTTCTTCTCCTCTTTCTTGCTCTCTGTCTTCTCTGGCTCTACTTTAGATGCAGGTTTTTCTTCTGGCTTCTTCTCTTCTTGCTTACTCTCTGTCTTCTCCGGCTCTACTTTAGGGACAGGTTTCTCCTCGGGCTTCTTCTCCTCAGTCTTGCTCTCGGGTTCGGATTTAGATGCTGCCTTTGCTTCAGGTTCAGCCTTCTCTTGTTTAGGAGCAGGAGTCTTCTCCTCCTTAGCAGGGGGGGCACTCTCTTTAGGCTCAGACTTCGGGGCGGGTTTGTCCTCAGAGGGCTTGCTAGGAGTGGCAGGTTTCAAAACGTCCTCCTTTTCTGATTTTTCATCTACTTTACTATCTTCCTTTGTGTCGGGTTTGTCTGCCTTCTCCGGCTCTTTCTCCTTGGGTTCCTGCTTCTTCTCTGCAGGCTGCTCTTTCTCCTTTTCTTCCTTGACGGGCTGTGGCTTCTCCTCTTTTTTCTCCTCTTTTACGGTGTCTTTGGGAGGAATGGGCTTGGTTTCTTTTTCTGGAGACTTTGGCTCAGGGCTCTTGGGAGGAGCTTTAGATTCAGGTGATTTAGTAGGTGGGGACTTTGACTCATCTCCTGTGGGAGATTTAGCAGGTGATTTAGGCATTGGGGATTTGTCTGCTGGTGATTTGGATTCTGGAGATTTTTGTGGCGATTTAGATTCTGGTGATTTGACAGCAGGAGATTTGGGCTGAGGGGGTTTTGGAGGAGTGGATGAATCATTTTCTTCATCTTCTCCCTCTTCTCCTTTCTCCTCCTGCTCTTCCTCCTTAGCCTCTTCCTCCTTAGCCTCTTCCTCCTTAGCCTCTTCTTCTTCTTCTTCTTCATCCTTCTCTTCCTCTACCTCTTCTTCCTCCTTGTCTTCTCCTTCCTCCTTGTCTTCTTCTTCCTCACCTTGTTCCTCCTCCTCTTTGGTTTCCTCAGCTTCCTCTTCTTCCTCTTCTTTGTTTTCTTCCTCTTCCTCCTCATCTGCTTCCTCTGTCAGCTCTGTCACTTGTGTCTCATCGGTCTGTTCCTCCACGATTACTGTATCAGAGATTTCTTCGGCTTTGACTTTGACATGTCCGGAGATTCTGCTCTGCAGGAAGGATAATGGGGGGCCACCTGACAAAAAGCGATTTTCCTCTCCCTCCAGTAACTTTCTGTAAGCAGCAATCTCAATATCCAGGGCCATCTTCATATTCAGCAGCTCCTGATAGTCTCTCAGTTGGCTGGCCATCTCCCATTTGGTGGATTTCAGCTCATTGTCAAGCTGGTTGATGGTTTCCTGTAGTGAGTTAAGGTCATCCTGGTGCCTATCTTCACTCTCCATTCGCTGCCTCTCTAGTGAGTCCTTGGTTCCTCGAAGAGTCTCCAGCTCAATGGTGCGGCTCTGGAGCTGACGCCGGTGTTCTGCAATCTCCTCCTGGCTCCCACGGATTGCATCCTGGTTCGTCTTAGCAGTTTCGGATAGACGCTCCATACGCACATGGAACCATTCCTCTGCGTGGGTCGTGTTCTTTGTGGCGTGACTGTCCAGCTGCGAGCGAATCTCTCGCAGTGCGCCGGTGACATCGGCTTTGACCATGTCTCTCATGTCGAAATTCACCTGTGCGCCCTGGATCTGCGCCATGAGCTCTGCCACCTCTTCCTCGTGGTTTCTCTTGAGAAAATCGGATTCCTCCTCCAGGGCACGGAACTTCTTGTCCAGCTCGAGACGCGCCAGCTGGCTGTCCTCCATGTACTTTTTCATGGCCCGAGCGGCAGCCTCCAACTCTTCCCGGTTTCTCGTCTCATCCTCCAGCCTGCCGCGCAAGTGCTGGATGTCTTCTTCCAGGTGTTCGTGCTCGACGAGCGTACGGGCTTTGTCCCCCGTCAGCTGCTGCAGGACGCCCCTCAGGTCGCTCAACTCACGCTCATAGTGCTCTCCGACGGCCGTGCGGCCGGCCTGGCTCTGCTGCAGCGCCGCAGCCTCCGCCTCCAGGTTGCGGTTGTGCATCTCCAGGTTGCGCACCTTGTCGATGTAACCGGCGAAGCGGTCGTTCAGAGCCTGCAGGACTTCTTTCTCGCTCCTCCGCGTCATGTTGCCGTTGAAAGCGTCCAGGCTGTCGATGGAGACAGAGGGCTGGCTGTAGGCGAGGCGGCGGCGCTGGGAGTGGAAGCCGCTGGAGGAGACGGATGCGGGCCGAGTCTTGCGGTACGAGCTCGGGCCCGTGAAGTGGTGGTCAACGGTGTAACTCATCTTGGCTGGAGCCGGAAGACAAGTGACTGCAGAAGGAGGGAGAGCGCCCAGCTTTTATAGGAGGGAGGGAAACTCTCTAGTCAGCACAAGGACGCACTCGTTTTAAAGAGACATTTTTTTTTCCTCTTCTGAAAAGTACTGCCTGCGCAGGAATAGTTGCATTCACTCTGGGCGTCGAGATGATCCAAGGTGTACATGAGATACAATTATTGATACGTCAAATATAAATAACATGAAGTATAGGCCTACATGTTTTCAAAAACACCTGAGCAAAGCACATATGCTTTGAAAGATTATAATGATGTGAATAATTTTAGGTTTCCGAAAACTGATTATGATTCACTGCAAAACCACTGGGATGACTTCGAAAAAAAAATATTTAGACATATTTTGCACAAGCTATGGATCCTTATGCAGTGTGAGTGTTGGGAGTATTCTGCTGATGCCGTCTGTAGCTTCATTGCGGCAGTGTGAGTTTGCAGATCATTTCTCCAGGGATCACCTCAACTACTGGGCCATTTTCAATTCCCACTTTTACTACACACAGCTTACCCACAAATAGACACATGCATATATACACAAGAAAGGTTTGGTTCGCCCAGTTATTTTAAAAGAGGAACTTTCCATCTACTGTTTTCTCTGTTTTGATGCTGAATAGGAATTAGATTGACATTTAGGATGCAGGCAAAACCTGGGAGACCCACCCCCATCATAGAAATGAAAATACATTAAAAGAAAACAGCTGCAGTATTAACAGCAACTTTAAGGTGCATATGTAGATCAGGGTGTGACTTGTGCTACAATGATACAGCATTAACGGAAGAAACTGTCTCTGCTGATGTAAAGGGATGTCTGCTCAAAAAAGAGATTCTGCTCTGAAGAGCATGTACAGCACCTATTGATTACTCAAACTCAGGGTGAGTGAGTTTACTCTGCATGCCTTAGAGTACAGGGAATTTGTGTATACAACATTCCCTTGAAATACATGCTGAAGAACGGAAAAATCAGCATAAACTTATTTCTCTTTATCAGCCATTCTTCATTGCTATAAGATTTCATCCACTAAACAAGTTATTTTAATTACGTTTTAACAAATAAACACACCAGATTACACTGCATCTCACCATATTTCACACATCCAGGGGGGTGAAGGATATAAAGGATCAAAATAGCACATAACACATTCGCTCCTTCTCTGACCTGAATGTTTTATTAATGAGGATAATACAGAATAGATAAAACGTGTCAACTGTGATTGTATGTTCACTGCCCCTTAGTGCCCTTTTAAAAGAGTATAGTTGTGTTATTTAAAATAGATATGTAGAAAATGCTTAAGACCTTCACTTATGAGCAGGTCATTTACCACAGTATCAGTCTTTGAGACCATGACAGTACAAGTGTTGACGTTCTTTTGTGCATTTACGTGCTGTGAGACACAAGCATGAATACAGTTTTGAACATTTGGAATGAGAGGAAGGGGACTATTTTCAACAATCCTGACCTTGACAGGTTGGATGGAAAGACAGCAGCTGAGTGAGAGAGGTGAAGAACTGGGAAACAATAACGATCGATGCAGAAGAAAATGTCACAAAATAGTAACACCTGTCCCAGGAGGGTTATGTCTTGTGTATGCATAACCTTGCATCCGCATGGTGCAGGGAGTGTTTGCTGTATAGCGGTGGCTGCCAGGAGACTCCCTGGTTCCCATGGTGGTTTTATTTAAGCTGTGTAGTTATTTGAGACAATAAGAGCTAGGAGGCTGCAGTGAATACACACCAGAAAGACTGCACATATTAGAAAACAGGATGATGAATTGTTGAAGAGATGACAATAAAGGCACAGGGATGTGGGAGGAAAGTGGAACTGAATGCAAGAAGTGAGAGTCACCTTGGGGGAGAGACATGTCGAAAAATGGCTGTCCTGGCAGTGGATGACTCAGCTATAATACAATTAAGGCCTTGGACTGTGTTTACTTCTTTTAAATATAGATGTGTGTGTATGTGTTTGTGTGTGTCCGTTTGTGTGTGTCCATATGTATGCATGAGATTTCAGTAGCATATGACAAAGGCTGGTGATATTCTTTAGTGATGGAAAACCATCTGTGAGAAAGTGAGCAACCCCTCCCCTTCTCACCATCACCGGACATTTTTGTAATGTGTGTGGCAGAGTGGAGGATTGGGCGTGGTCTGCGGGGGAGCAGCACACAGGTGTGCCTGGTTCTGCTGATTGTGGTACACCTGTGTCCAATCAACCTCTCCACCCTGCCTGGGTTTATAAACTGCAGCTGTATACCAGAAAGGGGGCTGCTGAATGGAGGAAGCTTGTTGCGAGGCTATGCCCCATTGTGTCTTTTTCCAGAATACAGATTTTGCCTTCCGCCTGTATGTCTGTTTTTTACACAAAATAAAAAGCCTTATTTTTTGGCATTCTACGCTCTGCAAGGTTCTTTTTACGCCTCATCACCCAGGTCCAGTTTTGCCTTGTCCCCTTGTACGTGGGGAGGCCGCTCTGGTTCCTCACACCATCCTATTGGAAAGAAAAAAAACCCAGAATACACCAAGCCGGTATTAATGTCTGTATATTTAAAAGTTTCCGGCCAAAGGCAGATAGTCTAAACTCTTAATAGTTTTAGGGCTCTTACAAATCCAGTTACTGAAGTTTCTAGAAAAGCATCTAAACTTGATTCTCCTCCAGCACCACCTGCTGGACAGTTAACAGACTGCAGGTGCTATTTGCGGTGCTGTCCACAGGGGGCAGCAGAGCCCCACTGTTGTCGACGCAGAGCCCACGCCGTAGCCTACGGCGTAAGTTACGCGGCGACGCGCACTCTACCTTGCGCGTCGCCGCGTACCCAACGGCGTAGGCTCTGCGCCGGTGCAACGCGGAACCATAAATCAGCCTTAATGTTTACTTCCCGTGTGGTTGTCGGCTCATATTGGATAAACGAGGGAAAGTCAAAGAAGCGGCAACGAAACAACGATGTAAAGTTTTAAGATGTGTCAACCTTCCTCTTTATTGGACTGCTGGACACAAGAAAACAGCGAGTTGGCAAATAAATGTGAGGTAGGTGACGTTAGCCCAACATTTCGGTGTCTGACCAGCTACTTTATTCTTTTTCTTTGCGTCGACTTTAACTATATACTCTTAATGTGTTTATAATAGCGGTTTCTAGGAGTTTGTGAGGTTATCTTACAGTAGCTGCCAATAGCTTTAACGTAAGCTTTTTAAACGCGTCACACATATTTATTAAAAACCTTGCATGAAGTAATTGCTAATTAAGATCTGAGAGCATCAATGTTACGTGTGTGTGTGTGTGTGTGTGTGGGCGTGGGCGTGGGCGTGTGCGTGTGCATGTGCGTGTGTGTGTTCAAATCTAGTCATATTTCTTTTTTTTTTTTTTTTTCTTCTTTTTTTTTTTTTAACCTTGTCTGCACACATATTATTGATTGATACCATGACGGTAGAAACCAAAAGTGTATATATGTGCATTATTACTATATGTAATATATACATATATATACGCACACATATGCGTACACATACATAAATATACACATACAAACCCAGTGTTTTTTTTTTTTTGTTTTTTTTTTGGGGGGGGGGGGAGGGGGTGGGGGGGGGGGTGACGACATCCACTGCCAATCCAGGAAGCAGGAACACACTGAGACACACGTCAAGCACTGGAAATCTGCAACAAAAAACCACAAACAAAGCACGAAACCGGCACGGAGCCAACCAAAACATGAACAGCAATCGACCCAAATCTTGAGATCTGATCGCAATCTGAGCTAAGCTATCGCTACCGCTACCTAAACCCAAAAACTAGAGAGCCAGCATGCAGGTGAACAAGCCAGTGTGTATGTCTATGTGTGTGTGTGTGTATGTATATGATCATGCGTGTGTGTGTGTGTGTGTGTGTGTGTGTGTGTGTGTGCATGTGACTAAATGACTATATGTGTGTATGTGTGTGTGTGTGTGTGTGTGTGTGTGTGTGTGTGTGTGTGTGTGTGTGTGTGTGTGTAATAAACCAAACAAAGCTCCACCTGAAGTGTATCTATAGTGGGGGAGGGGGGGGAGCGACCCCGCCACCCGCGAGACCAGAGGCCGACAAGGAAGAGCCCGGAACCCAGGCCACCGGCAAACCCCACAGAGGGGAGAAGTAGGAGGGAGGCAACCCACCGCCTGCGAGGCCCCCCCCCCCACCCGGCGGCGGCCGCGCAGGCCCGACAACGGAGGGCCCCAGACCCAGGCATCCCATTCATTCATCCATTCACCTATCCGATACCTATACTAATAATAATATAATATACTATACATAATAATAATAATAATAATAATAATAATAACCATCTTTGTATAATATAATATTGATAAATTATTAAGTTTTTGATGTCCTGCCAATGGAGGCTCAAATCCTCCATGGCAGGACCCTTCCATACCGCATTCTCACCGACACAGACATACAATCACGCACCGTTTCCCCCTCCCCGGGGGGGTCCAGCACCGCCAGAAGGCACCCCAGGCTGCACGGCGGGCCCCGCCAGGCCCGGGTAACCCGACCCACCCGTCCGAGGCCCAGGCCGGTGAGGGAACGCGGGTGATGTGGGACCCCCTCCCGCCCCTTGTGTTGAGTGCATGTGATTAATGCCATAAAAACAGGGAGGAGGGAGGGCCAAGTATCGATTGACACCGACCCCCCCCCCCTCCCGAACTACGTGTCCTTGTCAAGTGTATTTATAAAGTGTTGAATGTGCAGTGTCTAGTTTGCTGTTAAAACCGTGAGGCGGGGAGTGCCGGGCCACGCGGGACAGTGCCCCCCACGACCCGGACCCCTAGTCATATTTCTTTGACGTGTTAAGACAAAGGTACCGGTACCTTGTGTACTTTTAAATTTATAGTGGAGGAGAAATGCAAGATATAATTTAAGGTTAATACATAAGCAAAATATTATCTGAATGTAGGAAACAGTACTGCAGTCTTTTCATGTTTTCATTTTAATATTAATAATCAGGAAGAAGGTCTAAATGCTTTGAGCCAAGACCACAACCAGACCAGCGTGAGATGGTGTTCCTCTGAGTTCCACAAGCTTTTAAGAAAAATCCAAGGTCCTCCATTCATATTATTGTACAAAGACATTATTTCTAAGCTCATTACTTATACTTCTCCATAATTGTGTTTATTTTCCCTTTTTTGTCCCATACCCGTTGTCTCCAGGCATCCCTCCTCATGCAGATCATCCATCAGCTGGAGCTTTCGGTGGTGTACAATGTTTGCATCTGCTTTATCTCTCAGGCTCGGTTCACTGAGGCTGAGCTTCTCCTCACGAAAGCCACAAAGAGAGGTAGGACTCTCTCTGAACATATTTAAATGATCTCTTTATCCAAATGCATGTGTTTTGGCATAACAAATTCTATGATCTCAATACAAATGAAATATGGCTTCCAGTTTTCAAGATGGTGGGCCAATTTTGACTAATTTTATCTGTTTTCTGTTGCAATTCGATCAGAAAGGAAGTTTCTAAATTTTAACCGGATTAAAATCTAAAAAAAATAAACATGTTTTTTAAAAAATGTTTATGATGATCGCCGATCTACAAGCTCATAATGCGATGTGACACGTTGTGAGCTTGTAGATCTGCTGTTTTCACTATTTTGGGTCCCGCGCAATCTTCAAATTTATCTTTTGTGTCAGGGTCAAAAAAGTTTGAGAACCACTGAAAGTGCTTACAGTGTCACAGTCTGGCCTGGGTGTGGATGTGTCTAGTTCTGCTCCCTGCCTGTAAAGTGTGAACACCTGCATACAATCACTGGCAATCATGCCAGCAGTATTTAAACCCCAGTCTCACGCCAGTCTTTGCCAGATTGCCTTGTTTGTGTACTCCCATTCAGTTGCCACAGTAAAACATACCATGGACAAAATCAGATATACTATTAAATACCTGAATCCAGATCAGGTCCCTGTCATAACTGCAGACCAACCAATCTATGCACTTGCAAAACAAGTGCAGTGGCAATGGCATGGGGTCCGTTTCACAAAGCAGGTTTAGTGAAAACTCTGAGTCTGTTAACCCTGAAATGAGGGAAACTCTGAGTTTTCCGTTTCACAAAGGGAGGTAACTCAAACCAGAGAAAGAGGAGTAACTCTAGCCTGTTTCACAAAGAGAGGTAACTTAAGCTCTCGGTCAGTTACTGTAGTAACAGACGCTCTGAACCTAACCTGGTCGGGACCAGGTTTATATCGTGAAACCTGGAGTTTCTCTGCGTCTCCGCCTCTTTCAGAGCCGCACGCACATTTGATTTCCTCATTCATTCAGTCAGCAGGCGAGTTTTGGCGAAGTTCTGCCGTCTGTCATTAAAAACAGAGTCAGTATATATATTAGAAGTCCATTGTCACGAACATGGCATGTCCTTTTGATGAAGTCCCAATTGATGAAGGTGCAGAATTAATGCGCAGAGAATTAAATATTCGTCGGGAGATGGTTATCAGACCGCGTAATACATGTACATTATACATAGTCTCATTACAGGGAAAGCAATATATTTGAATCCTTTATTTGTTATAATTTTGATGATTGAATTGTTTAATGATTTCATAATATATTCTAATTTTTTTAGATTTTTTATTTGGGGTTTTCATAAACTGTGAGCCATAGGCTAATCATCAAAATTATAACAAATAAAGGCTTGAAATATCTCACTTTGCATGTAGTGGGAAATAATATTTGTTTCACCTTAAGTTGAATTTACTACGAATGAAGTTTTGCAATATGTTCACATTTTCCGACCTCCACCTGTATATTATTACATGAATAAATAAGAGCATAATATGTGTCTGTATTGGTTGAATACGAAACGCAACTTTTAATTCCCAATTACGGAACAATTCCGTATTTCAAGGGATGGGTGGCAAGCCTACATAAACCTGTCCAAGCCATAAAAGGAGTTCCACAGGATTGCAGGTGAATGATGTAGAGATCTGTTACAGTAAATTAATTTTATATTACTCTTTTTTCGAAAAACTGTTCAAAATGTTCAAATTCGCCGTATGCGCGCATTAAAATCTCTAATTCCATTCGGGTGAAAAAGGACACGGCGTGAAGTATGTGGATCCGTGGATCTTCAGATGCAAACTAACGGTAATGTTTCCTCAAAGAGATTTTGTAAATTGAAATGTTAAATAAAGTTAAAAAAAAAAAAAAGAAAAAGTATGTCGCTCTTTTGTTGTCGCCGGTTGCCATGGTGAATCCTTGTATCAGCGCTCTACTGATGCTGGCTTTTGGTAGTTGTGGCGCACGCGCTGAACTCCAGGTGAAACTACTTAGAGTGGAGTAAATTAGCTCAAATCCGCTGTTCTGGAACCGAAAAATCTGAGTTTCCGATCTCAGAGTAGATCAACTAAGAGTTCAGGATTAGACTCAGAGTTTGTTGAACCTGCTTTGTGAAACGGACCCCTGAACTGTATGGCAAAGATCAACTTGTTATGTTTGGGGGTCTCCACATAGAGATGGCTGCCTTGAGATCTCTTGGTACCCTGCTCCAGGACAGTGGGTGGATAGGAGCTCTTGTAGAGGTGGGCGTGGCTTCTTCTGGAACAGCAGGGTCCTTTCTTTCTGCTTCACATGTGAAAAGAACACGCCAAGCTGAAATTTAAAATTTAAAATTGTATTACTTGCGTATAAAGCCCAAAACGGCTTAGCTCTGCATTATTTGCAAGACCTGATAGTGCCTTATGTTCCTGGCAGAGCTCTCCGTTCTCGGAGTGCAGGTTTACTCGTAGTTCCTAGAGTATCCAAATGTAGATTTGGAGGACGGGCATTCTGCTATCAGGCACCATTACTATGGAACCAACTTCCAATCTGGGTTAAGGAGGCTGACACCACCTTCACCTTTAAAACTAAACTTAAAGCCTTTCTGTTTAGTAAAGCCTATAGTTAGTGTTTAGTAAACCTCTAGCTGGTGTTGGTATATCTCTAGGTAGTGTAAACTCTAGTGTGTTAGAGTCAGTAGTCATAGTTGCAGCTATAGAACAAAACTATAATAGTTAGTCTCAAATATAGCTTCGTGGTAGATATGCTGCTATAGGCCTATGCTGCAGGGGGCACCGACATGATCCACTGGGCGATGCCTCTCACCCTTCTTCTCCTCTCCTCTTCCCTTCCTCTCTTCTCCATTTCCATTTTTATTTATTATAAGTATCTCATAGCTATCATTTTTGTCCATCGTTCCTGTAGTTTCTTATGCTGGCCCTCCTTTTTTCTCTTTTGTGAATGTTTGCAGGCCGGAGCTTTGGGAGCTGCATGCTGGCCTGCAATTGTGATGATTAGAAAAAATGTGATACAGAAATGGGGGGGGGGGGACTATAATTTGATGCCAAAACAATCAAAATCTAATTATATAATCACAATCCAGGTCAAACACCATATAAACTGTCTTTTGCCTGCAGCCATTTTGGAAAATGGCAGCCATATTGTTGTTTTATTTGCATGGCTAATGGGGGAGGGGGTGGGGGGTCCCAAGATTATAGTCTCATGTCAGAATACTCGAAATGGGATTTTCCAATTACATTCCAGGTATAAAAAACATATAAAAACGGCTTTTGTGGCAGCCATTTTGGAAAACGGCAGCCATATTGTTTTTTTTGCATGGCTAACGGGCTTTTTTGAAGAAGTAGACCTAGAACATACTTTGTGCAAAATTTGGCGCTTGTCTCACAAAGTGAACGATTGTTTCACTAATGGGCCTGGCTAAAATTGTCTTGTTCTGAAGATTCACACACACACACACGCACGCACGCACGCACGCACGCACGCACGGACGCACGCACGCACGCACGCACGCACGGACGCACACACGCACGCACGGACGCACACACGCACGCACGCACGCACGCACGCACGCACGCACGCACGCATGTCCAACTTTACAGGAAAAAAAGAAACATATTAGAGAGATTTTTTACAGGATTTTTCTCGTCATGCCCGCCTTTTTCAAAACATGTCAGCAGCCCAGCAGCATCACCACCAGACCCCAGGAGCTTCCACCACTAGACCCCAGGAGCTTCCACCACCAGACCTCAGGAGCTTCCACCACCAGACGCCACTAGCTCCACCACCAGACGACAGCAGCATCACCACCAGACCCCAGCAGCATCACCACCAGACCCCAGGAGCTTCACCACCAGACCTCAGGAGCTTCCACCACCAAACACCACTAGCTCCACCACCAGACGACAGCAGCATCAGCACCAGACAGTGTTGTGCAAGTTCATACCTCTCGTGAACTAGTTCAAAGTTCAGTTCACATAGTTTAAAAATGAACAGTTCAAGTTCAAAGTTCACCATTTTCATTTTGAACTAGTTCAAGTTCAGTTCATTTCAATATTTTTAGCTGAGAAGAACAAATGAAACGCCACCCTATCCTAAACTGTTCATTGTATACAATCATGTATTGTCCTAGTGGAATATCATGCTATTTAGCGTATGCATGTTCATACTCTGCAAAAGCCACAATTATAGTGTCATGTCTTGCAATCAATTATACAAGACCTTACATTCTATCACACAAAATTGATTAAGTTATTGCTTATAGCACAAAGGATGTGGACAAAGGATCATTTTTGTTTTGCTTTATTCAACTGTTGCAACAATATTGTTCCTCTAGAAAAAGAATGAATTTAAGACATTCCAACAACATAAAAAAAGTTTGACTCACCAGAATGTTGTTTTTACTCTTTAGCAACTAAAACAACCCCTGTAGAACTAGAGTAGGTGTTCATCTGTAATGGGAATGTGAACACTTCCCCAAAACAAACATAAAATACATGTGCTCTTATTTTTCTATGAAGGCTGCAGGCAGTGTGAGTTGGCTAATTTGGGGCTGTGGGCAAGGGCTCTTCTTGGCCTTTCCTGAAGACTTTTTTTGATGTTCAAGGACTTGGAGATACTTTCTAACACTAGATGGATGCTTTAACTCCACATGACGTCTCAAATTTGAACTGGATGAGGTCGACGTGCGCACTTGTTTTTTCAGCGCAGGTGGACATAATTGGCATAGAAAGCTGAGGTTTTTACCGTCGGACTCTGTGGGAGACAATTTGTAAAATTCCCGCAGATAATCATAAGTGGACGCATCATCTGACGGGCTCGCTGATGCTGCGTCCGCAACGTCTGTCTCTTAGCTTTTCATTGTAAAGACTGCGCCGGGCTCGGACCGCCGTTGTCATGCGAGCTGGTGCCCGCTGTATTGCTGGTGTGTGCGCTGGTGTGTGCGCACATCATGCGCTGTAATACAGCGCACACACAGGATTATTCGTAATAATTGGACCTAAACAGTGAAGCTGCAACTCACATAATCTTGCCAGTTTAAATTCCAGTTCATGATATACAGAATGAACAAGTTCACGTTCGAGTTCTTTATTTGAAAATGTGATGCGTTCAGTTCAACGTTCTCACAGAAATGAACGTGTTCAATGAACGCGTTCATTTCAACGCGTTCATGCACAACACTGGCACCAGACCCCAGCAGCATCACCACCAGACCCCAGGAGCTTCCACCACCAGACCCCAGGAGCTTCCCACACAAGAACCCAGCAGCATCAGCACCAGACCCCAGCAGCATCACCACCAGAACCCAGGAGCTTCCACCGCCAGACCCCACTAGCTCCACCACCTGACCCCAGCAGCATCACCACCACACCTCAGGAGCTTCCACCACCAGACCCCAACAACAACTCAACAACCTCAACAACCCGGCTCACCTGGAGCCACCCAGAGACCCGGCTCACCGTCCGAACCAGGGGACCCGCTTTTAAGCCCCCTACCCCCCTCCCCCCCACTGTGTAGCGGAGTCACATCCTGGTTATACAGCAGAGTGGCGCAGCGGAAGCGTGCTGGACCCATAACCCAGAGGTCGATGGATCGAAACCATCCTCTGCTACTTAAGACATCCTCTCATACATGAGATTCCTGTGAGAGATTAACTGAAATCTATCCAGAGCTTTTTGCAAACAAGAAAGTGGCCCCAGCAGCATTGCCACCAGACGCCAGGAGCTTCCACCACCAGACTGTTGTGTTCATGTGATAAATAATTATCAGAATTATATGCCTGCACTGCAATTGCCTGGCGGTTATACTTTATGACCGACAGAGGGCGCTGTTACACTGTGCAATGGATGAGAATTAGACATTCCATCGGGGAGGAAGAAGGAGGATGATGAAGTTGAATTGATGTTGAATAAAGTCCCGTTCTGTTCCTGAATACGGTGTGGTAAATGACTGATACACCCACACAACACAGACCCTACTAGCTCCACCACCAGACCCCACTAGCTCCACCACCAGACCCCAGCAGCATCACCACCAGACCCCAGGAGCTTCCACCACCAGACCCCAGGAGCTTCCCACACAAGACCCCAGCAGCATCACCACCAGAACCCAGGAGCTTCCACCACCACACCCCAGGAATTTCCATCACCAGACCCAAGGAGCTTCCACCACCACACCCCAGGAGCTTCCATCACCAGACCCCAGGAGCTTCCACCACCTGACCCCAGCAGCATCACCACCACACCTCAGGAGCTTCCATCACCAGACCCCAACAACAACTCAACAACCTCAACAACCCGGCTCACCTGGAGCCACCCAAAGACCCGGCTCACCGTCCGAACCAGGGGACCCGCTTTTAAGCCCCCTACCCCCCTCCCCGCCACTGTGTGGCGGAGTCACATCCTGGTTAAACAGCAGAGTGGCGCAGCGGAAGCGTGCTGGGCCCATAACCCAGAGGTCGATGGATCGAAACCATCCTCTGCTACTTAAGAGATCCTCTCATACATGAGATGTGAGAGATTAACTGAAATCTATCCAGAGCTTTTTGGAAACAAGAAAGTGGATGTATGATCTATGAACATACTGCACTGACTGTTGATGAAAATGCATTTAATCAAAATGAGGATGAAAATATGTCTCAACCTAATAAAGTAAAACCAACCATTTTAAAATAAAGTAAAACCAACCATTTTAAAATAAAGACTCTAAATTGTCTATTTCTGAAGATTCACACACACACACACACACACACACACACACACACACACACATACACACAGCTGACAGGTTGTTGTGGCCGAGTGGTTAAGGCGATGGACTAGAAATCCATTGGGGATTCCCCGTGCAGGTTCGAATCCTGCCAACAACGAGTAATGTTTGAATGTGCAAGACGACTGCCTAATTTGCAGTTATTAACCATATCCAGTACTGTCTTTCAAAAGTAATCAGTTGGCTTCCCTTGTGGTACATTTTGTATTTTCTACCCAGCATGGTAATACCCATGGATGATTTTTAATTTTACCGCACCAGGACAACTTATATGAAATCACACATTTATTTCTAACATGAATGATTTGAAGATAGGATTTTTTTTTCGTTACGCCCGCCTTTTTAAAAGCATGCAAGTTTCCGTAGTGTAGTGGTTATCACGTTCGCCTAACACGCGAAAGGTCCCCTGTTCGAAACTGGGCGGAAACATGTATTACTGCAATAATATTATTTGGACTTGGAAAACCCCTCTAATCCTCTTCTTGGTGCTCGGCACAGGAAGGTCGACCATCTCTTTCTCGCATTGGGTCTTATGCAGAAATGAATTTCGTTGCAGTTCCACAACTGACCAAAAGCCAGTCATTCCCAGTTTACCTAATCTTTAAAATGTCCAACTTTACAGGAAAAAAAGAAACATATTACAGAGATTTTTTACAGGATTTTTTCGTCATGCCCGCCTTTTTCAAAACATGTCAGTCACTAGCTCCACCACCAAACCCCAGCAGCATTAACACCAGACCCCACTAGCTCCACCACCAGACCCCAGGAGCTTCCAACACCAGACCCCACTGGCTCCACCACCAGACCCCAGCAGCATCACCACCAGACCCCAGGAGCTTCCACCACCCGACCCCAGGAGCTTCCACCACCAGACCCCAGGAGCTTCCACCACCCGACCCCAGGAGCTTCCACCAGACCCCAGCAGCATCACCACCAGACCCCACTAGCTCTACCACCAGACCCCAGCAGCATCACCACCAGACCCCACTAGCTCCACCACCATACCCCAGCAGCATCACCACCACACCTCAGGAGCTTCCACCACCAGACCCCAGGAGCTTCCACCACCAGACACCACTAGCTCCACCACCAGACCCCAGGAGCTTCCACCACCAGACACCACTAGCTCCACCACCAGACCCCAGCAGCATCACCACCACACCTCAGGAACTTCCACCACCAGACCCCAGGAGCTTCCACCACCAGACCCCACTAGCTGCACCACCAGACCCCAGCAGCATCACCACCACACCTCAGGAGCTTCCACCACCAAACCCCAACAACAACTCAACAACCTCAACAACCCGGCTCACCTGGAGCCACCCAAAGACCCGGCTCACCGTCCGAACCCGGGGACCCGCTTTTAAGCCCCCCACCGACCGGCCACTGGAGTGAAAGAGCCAGCCCTTGGGCCTGGAGGACCAGGGCCCTGGTACCATAAACACCCAGACGCTCCTAGCACCATGGACAGCACTCTGTCAGATGCTCAAGCGCATATTGTTTTTTACTCATGTTCTGGTTTCAGGACCACAATAAAACCACAATAAAAGCTGAACAGGGTTCCATGGTGTAATGGTTAGCACTCTGGACTTTGACTCCAGTAATCTGAGTTCAAATCTCAGTGGAACCGGTTAGTCTTCCACACAACCAGGTATTAAGGTTTTACCCACATGATGTTGTAGTATCAATCCACGAGGCTCCACCTCAAAAAACAACACGGGGAAATGGAAACATGGTCACCATTAGACCTGCTTTAGGGGGCTGGGGTTACCCTAAAATGTCCCTAGGAACCCTTAAATATGTGATGAATATATCTAATATCATGAGTATGTTCTTGAATGATGTTTCAGCACTTTATACAGTCGTTTTCAGCTAATGATGCTAATGATGGTCACTGATCAATACGAAGGATCATTTCCAACAGTTGTTTCCCTTCACAGTTCCAAACAAATCTGATCAATTTTAAGAGATAATCAGAAAGAAATCAGTCTTAGGAGAAATCTGCTTCATTCATATCTGAGAGAAATGAGCTGGGTCACATGAGTACGTAAACTGTACTTATCGTCTCTTAAACTGATGTGTGAAAAAAACGATATTGCCAAAAGCTTATATGAAACGATGTCTTTGTTTCTTATTTTTTACCCCCCCAAATGTTGAATATCTGTAGATAATTGATTGTTTTTCGTTTCCTTTGCCTTTTATTGTAAACCCTACAGAATTTTGTTCAATAAAGTTTGAAAAGAAAAAAAAACCTCCTGTTGTTGCTGCCCTATATGGTCAGTTGGAGGCATTTCTGTTTGCAAATGACGCTAACCATGCACGAGCACGGCAGTTAAGAACAGGTGGGATTTATCATCACTGATGTGCGTACGACCGGTGTCCGCACGTTTGATAAATCCGGATTTTTTTGTACTTACACGCTAAATTCTAAATTTCATTCCTACAACAGAATTTAGAACTTTTTCTACGAACGGTTGATAAATGAGGCCCCAGGAGCTTAACCCTAACCCTAAGCAGATGCCACCAGGAGACAGAGCCTCCTGTACAGGCTCTTGGTAAATGCATCGAGGAGATTAATGACTAGATGTGCCACAACTTTCTTCAGCGAAACTAAAATAAAACTGAGGTAAATGTCTTTGGAGCCAAAGAGAAACGATCACAGGTCACCACAGAGTTTCAATCTATACACCTAAAAACCACCAACGAGGACAGAAATCTGGATGCAGTGATGGATTCAGACCTACATTTGGAAAAACACATTAAGGCAATAACAAAGTCAGCCTACTATCACCTTAAGATTATATCAAGGTTAAAATATCTGATGTCTCAGCAGGACCTGGAAAAACTAGTTCAGGAATTCATCTTTAGTAGCTTGATTATTGTAACAGCATCTTTACATCCACCTTAAAAAGTTAGTTAGACAACTGCAGCTCATCCAGAACTCTGCTGCTCAACTGGGCGCAAAAGCAACATCTCCTCACTTGCTGGAAAAGTGTGATCTATTGTTGAATGCTCCACAAAGGAGTGAGGAAAGAGTGATTCCTCCTCTCATCAGCACCAGCACTGTTGTGGTGCGTGTGGCTCCTCCCTCCAGCTGTCCATCAACAACGCTGCTGCGGCTGACTGGTTTGGTTTGGGGCTTTACATCCCGACACAAGTGAAAATATAAGTCATCAGGAACTGAAAACAACCAGTCATTGAACAATAATTCTCTTATTTTGCTCCCATTTGGATGAATGACATGTTTGTAAAGGCACACTTGAAGCAGATCTAACATACAGTCAGTCATCCTCAGCTGCTGTTTGTCTGCGCAGCGTGGCACACTTTCATCCTCTCCAGCGTTCCCGTCACGTACGGGTCCTTGAGCTGCAGGGGAAGGTGTCTCATGGTGATGAAATCCTCTCTGAGCGCTGCGTCTGGTCGGATCCGTCTTCCTGGATCCATCCGCAGCATCTGCTTGAGCAGCCAGGCGAACTTCCAGCAGTCCTTCTGGAGATAGCAGTTCCTGGGATTGATCTTTCTCCTCACCAGATCTTCCAGGGAGAAGCAGTCTTTGGAGAAGCCGCAGTGGTCCATGACGTGGTTCCCCGTCTCCAGCGTGTACCGGCCCGATGGCTGCAGATGTTGCAGTACACCCCCTGATCCAGGCAGAAGAAGCGAGTGATTCTTCTTGAGCCGTTCAGGACCCCGTGGCTGATCCAGCCGTGGTTCAGCAGCACGATCATCCGCAGGGCCTCATATTCACAGTCAAACGGGAACAGCTCCTCACTGAGGAACAAGAAGGCCAGGACGCAGCCCAGGGACCAGACATCCACTCCTGGACCCAGGGAGGGCTGGTCCAGCAGGACCTCCGGGGCCACGTAGGCGTAGTTCAGGGGGATGTCCTCCCCCCGCAGACTGGAGGCCACACAGGCATGACCAAAGCCAGCCAGCTTCACCTTGAGGACAGGGCCGGATTTAGCGAGGCCCACTAAGGTGGGCAGACTGAAATGTAGGATGGACGACGCTGCTGCGAAAAGATTTTGGGGGGTCAAGCCCCCGAAATGCATAGAAAACTATGCTATCATCATATCAGTTCATCTATCTTCTCATTCTTTGACCAACAGTATGCCAAACCAATTGCCCTTCCTGACACTACCCTCTGCATTTACCCGGGCTTGGGACCGGCACAAATAGAACACTGGCTTGTGCCCGGTTGAGGCTGCATTTATTTGATGTTTTCTGCTTTTTTTGTTTGCTTTTTTTTTTCTTTATCTATCAATCAATCGTAACAGGTGAAGTTATCTATTTATCTATCTATCAATCATCATATCTGGCGTGTGCTCTGTTGAGGCTGCATTTCTTTTGTATATTTTATCTTTTTTATTTTTTAATCTCTCTGTCTATCTCTATAAAATTAGTCTTCTGTTTGTCCTGGCAAAAATGGTAACAAATTCATCCATGTCTAATGTATTTGTTATAGATTTCTCATGTGCCAAGATGACCAAGTTCTTTTTTCTTTCGTGCAACATGGTGCGACGGTAGGGGGTTAGGACACGTGCAAGTGTGGAGAAGGAACTCTCACATGAAGCTGAAGACACACCAACTACAAGGGCATACAACTTGTGCAACACAGGAAATGCTTTCTCGTATGTCTTCATGTGTTTAGACACAGTGGCCAGGTCTGTTTCATTTGGACAACATAACTTGGACAACATTGGCTTTGCAACAATGAGTTTGCTTTTCAGAGTTGCATAGTCTGTTCCAGTTCCAGTAAGTGCATGCAAAGGTTCCAACAAGGTAGAGTCTATATATCTCTCAGAAGAGGGTACAAGGCTTGATATGGCTGTCATTAGGTCTAAATTCTTCTTTGAGAATCTGTTTTGCATTTCTGAAATGGCCCTGTCGAGGATGCTGAGCAAGGATCTTTTGAGAGACTGAGAGGAGGTGATGGTGGGGTTATCAGTATCTGCATGACCCACAATTCACAACACAACACT
Source organism: Cololabis saira (assembly GCF_033807715.1). Classification (NCBI taxonomy): domain Eukaryota; kingdom Metazoa; phylum Chordata; class Actinopteri; order Beloniformes; family Belonidae; genus Cololabis; species Cololabis saira. Next base: position 5,163,477 of record NC_084599.1, on the reverse strand, counting down.
TTCACCAAGGTGTTTGCTCAATATTCTCCTTCTTTTAGGTTGATGTGACACACCCTGATCCTCTGCAGATAACTGTGAAGCTCAGTTGAGCAATCCTCTTTGCGGATGTCTTTCAAGGACTCCAATGTTTGAGTAACAACCAAACCTGCAGAACACATATCCACAGCATGACTGTATAATTCCATTTGCTGGTATTAAGACACTAAGCACCCGCATTAGAAATGTGCCTATCTCAAAGAAATGTAGCCTCTTAATTTGAATTAAAAGCAAATCAACTGAGGCCTCATCATCCTCTGAAATCTCTGACAGGATAGTACAAAGACGTTCCTCATTCTCAACAATGCACCTTGTCACATCATAATGGCTTGTCCAGCCAATTTTAATTAGTTGTCTGAGACAAGGAGCATCATACCTTCCTGACACATAGTGTTGACGGAAGAAGTTATACAGGGAATTGCAGAGATCAAAAAACCTTTTGGCACGTGGCTCACCCTGCATAGCATGCACAACCACTAAATGTAACTGGTGGTTGTAACAGTGAATATATGGCACATATCTGTCCAGATTCTTTTGAAGTAGTGCTTGGACACCACCTTGTACTCCACTCATCACCGAAGCACCATCATAACACTGGTTAACTATATTGTCAGCACTGTAGCCAGCCTCAGAAATGTGTTTTAATATCTCAGTGCAGGTGTACTCAGCATCAAGTTGGTGCAAGTTAAGTAATCCAATTAGGTGCTCCTCTGGTATAGATTTACTTACAAATCTTGTTTAAACATAGACAGATTTTTATACATTTGTCCTGCCCCTTGTCCCATCACTTTTTATACAGAATCCTGCAGTCAGCTTTTGAATATTTTTTCTGTATCTCTGCAAGAACCTGCTGGCAAATGTTGCAATTATTTTATTTTGAATACCTTTAGATGTGTATGTAGCATTTTTATTCATGCTCTTAGCAATAGCAGCTAGCTTCTCATCCTTCGCTAAGGTGTACTCAAATAATTTCAAAAAAAGACCAGAAGCAATGTCATCATGATCATCAGCATTGCTGGGGTCAAGTAAGTTTTCTTTTGTTCCACGGAGCCCCAGCTCATTAACACCGAGAAACTTAATAACATCTCCAATGCTTTTAACATACTACCGGTTCTTTTCAAGTGCTGTTTTACCGACCAGCATATTATCAACTGTCGCTCCAGGTCGCCTCTCTGGACTTGTGTTCTGACCAGGTCGCTGCAGCCTGAATATGACTGGCTGGATGCATGTTTCTGCAGTCCCCTTCCACTTTCAAGTGCCACTTTCTGGTTAACTCAAACTCAAAAAACTAAAAAAAAAAAAAAAAAAAAAACTCAAAAGTACTTTATTTTTCCGTTAGGAACTTCGTTGCGGGAGGACAAAAGTGCAAGTGCAAAAATCACAGTCCTCGTAGCAAGGGTTCACTAGTGTAAACGTGTAAACGGTAAAAACACAGTAAAAACAACATCCCTTTCATTACCAACACTGCTATATTTTCGACAGGGGAAACAGAAACATGCGTCTTTTTCAACCGAGTACTCAAGGTCATGTGCGGTACCAGGCATGACTAATGGCGCTTTTCCACTAGTACTTATTCAGCCCGACTCGGCTTGTCACGCCTCTACCCGTTTTGTCCTCGTTTGTTTTTCCACAGCCAGGTGAGAAGTGGGCATGTTGGGGTGAAGCTGCTGTGACGTACTCGATTGCGCAACCCCTTTGTTCGTGTCGGCGCTGATGAGAAAATCAGCTGGAGCCGCGAGCGGCTGAGAGTAAAACAGAGCTCCTGGTAGATCTGATCGTTCCTTATCGCCCGTCTACATCCCTTTTTCAATTCTCTCGTCAGCCACCATGTTTATGAACATCTGCACCTCAGAGTTGGATCATGAAACAGACGTTTGCGCTGTATAATAAAATCGCAGCGAGCCGCAAGTCGTTCTCGCGCTGACTCCCGCTTCCTGATTCGCCGACCAATCAGCGGCGTGGAGGGGGGTGACGTCAGATATAGTGCCGGCTCAGCCCGGTTAGAACCTCGCCAGAATGGTTACAGAAAAAGTATTTGCTTGGCACGGCTCGGCCCGCCTTGGCCCGTAGTGGAAAAGCGCAAGACGGGGGCGTGGCGGGTAGAGCTGAGGAGATACTAGTGGAAAAGGGCCATAAATGCAGTCAACTCTCCGCCCGTGAGGCCTTCACGGACACCCGGACAACACAATTCTGCTTTTATTTTGAATACATAAATGTATAAAAATATACATAATAAAAATATAAATGTATAAAATATATATAATAAAAATATGTATAAATATATACAGGACTATCTCAGAAAATTCGAATATTGTGATTTTCTGTAATGCAATTACAAAAACAAAAATATCATAGATTCTGGATTCATTACAAATCAACTGAAATATTGCAAGCCTTTTATTATTTTAATATTGCTGATCATGGCTTATAGTTTAAGAAAACTCAAATATCCTATCTCAAAAAATTAGAATATTCGGGGAATCTTAATCTTAAACTGTAAGCCATAATCAGCAATATTAAAATAATAAAATGCTTGCAATATTTCAGTTGATTTGTAATGAATCCAGAATGTATGACATTTTTTTTTAATTGCATTACAGAAAATAAAGAACTTTATCACAATTTTCTAATTTTCTGAGACAGTCCTGTATATTTCCTTATTTGTGAATTTTTGTCCCAAAAAAAGTGTTTTCCCTGATTCACACGACGCGAGACAACGCGCGAAACCGTCACCATGGCAACGCTTAAACGAAGCCGTCGCTAGGAGCGACTGAACCGCGTCCGACATGGAGCACAAGAGAGACACAAACGACGACGAGACCCTGAAGGACGGCGTCCCGGAGGCGGTGGAGGATTTCCTGCAGAACTTTGTCCACGGGGCCGGCCTGAGCCGGACCCTGGCCGGGTTCCAGACGGAGTGGTTCACCCGGGACGCCCGCTCCCACGGGCGGGCCGAGCTGGAGCGGGTCCGCGGGGACACGGAGCTCCTCCAGCGGGAGGTCCAGGCCGCCGCGGAGGGACTGGCGAGGACGCGGCGGGAGCGGGACTTCCACCGGGAGCAGTCGCGGCGCGTGGCCGAGGAGAAGCGCTCGCTCGCCGGGGATCTGAGGCGGCTGAGGGGCCACCGGGACTCGCTCGGACCCGCGCTGAGCCGCCTGGGCGTCCAGCACCGGGCAGCGCTGAGGCACAGGGTCCTGCTCCGCCTTGGGAGGGACCGGGACCCGAGTCAGGACCCCAGTCAGGACCCGGGACCGGAGGAGGAGGAGGAGACTCCCGAGGAACCACCGGAGCAGAGGCCGCCGCGAGACTCGGAGTTCCCCGTCCGCCCAGCGGCCCCGAGTCCCGGCCAGCCCTGGAGGAAGGGCTCCCTCCGGCTCCGGGGCTCCATCCGGGCCCACGACCTCCCCGCGAGCTGCGTGGCCGCCCACCCGGGGGAGCCGCTGCTGGCCTCGGGCAGCGACGACCGCAGCTGGAGGCTGTGGTCGCTGCGGGGGCTGCGGGACGATGCGGGGGTCTGTGACGTCACGGAGGATGACGTAGGTCGTTTCAAATGAAGAGCAACAACATCAATGAGACAACCGACTAATAATGTTGTTTTTTCATGCAACTAATGAAATTAATCTAATCATTAATCTATATACATACATACATATATATATATATATATATATATATATATATATATATATATATATATATATATATATATATATATATATATATAATCAGGGCTCCAGACTGCGACCAAATGCTCGCATTTTGCGACCAAAATTTGAGTATGTGCGACTGAATTTCATGTCCACTCGCACACGTGCGACCAGTAAATTTTTTTTTTTTTTTTTTTTTTTTACACGTTAAACGTGGAGGGAGTGCGTCAATGAACCCGCATATTGCAGGCCAATGAGTGTGAAAGGGAATGAGTCGGGGGATCTATTTATTTTTTTTTTTTTTTTCGTTTAACTTCACCAGCTCAAAGCAGGTATTACGCCCGGACCCCATTTAATGCGACACAGCACCGCCGCGACGCGCACATAAGAAAGAGACGGCGGGTATGTTTGGTTTTAGTAACATCTTGCTCAGGCAATGAGTCTGCAATGGCCCAGACGGGAGACACATGTAGCTCAGTGCTTAACTTTTATTTTTAATCCACTCTATATTCTTCTGGTTGTTTTTTCTGATATGTTCCCCGCCTGAACTATGGTTCCGCCTTAAATCGACGCAGAGCCACGCCGTAGCCTACGGCGTATGCTCTGCGTTGTTGTAACGCGGAACCATAAATCAGCCTTCACCCGGTAAAGAAAAAAAAAAAAGAAAATGTTCTCCAATACAGCAGGTCTCATAATTTTATTTTGAACACTGCCAAAACTCTAACTTAAAACGTAACTAGAACTTAAAATTTGATGAAAGTTAAATTTTAACACGTGGGAAAAACACCTAACCTTTTAAGTGATGTGTGTTATCAGGTGTAATGGCATTTTTAGGTTAGAAATAAGAATATTTCTTGGTAAGATCCTTAGTTATTTGAGTGAAGGCAGTGAATTTGGTCAACTGGTTTAGGTTCAGGGTTTTAGTAAAGACACAAGTAGGGAAATGTTATATATTATATATATATATATATATTATATATATTTGTACATTTGTTAAGTACTGTGTTTAACAGTTAAATTCATGGCTTATTGGCTCATGGCTGGTTACTAAGCACTTTGTTACCAAGCACTTTTTTATCATGTGAATGTATGGTTTTTTTATATATAATGACAGCAATGGTGCTGTCAGTTTACTTTATGTTGCGGCATCTTTAAAAGTGCACAATAAAATGTAACACTGCATTTGAAACAGCACATTGTGGTAATTCATTAATCTATTATGAAATACGTATTACTAATACACTGAAATGTAGTAGAAATGTAAAAATTTGGTTAGCGTGTCGATAAACGATGTGCGCTCCTAAAATTTCTGATTGTGCCCCTAAAAATTTTCACTTAGGGGCTACTGTGCTCCTAGTGAAAAAAGTTAGTCTGGAGCCCTGAGATATATTAGTTGCACGAAGCAGCATTTGTTTTGAATTTGGATACAGGAAGAAGAAGCGGAAATGACGGGAATTGCGTCATCACGTTCTCCGCGCGTCGCTGGTTTGATCCAGATATCCCAAATGATTAATTACCATGTAAACAGAATATTCTGAATGTTTCAGTAACCGGAATATTAGCAATAACCCGAATTTTGACTGCATGTAAATGTAGTCATAGATGAATCTAGCCCTTCAGAGCGAGGGATTTCAGATGCTGACTGGCCAACCGAGGGCCAGAGAAAATTTCCCAGAATGCTTTATGTCATCATTCGCATACTGAATCAAACAAAAAAACATTGCGGACATTTCTTTTATTGAATAAATCAATATTTTGAGTTAGTTTCTGCATAAAAATGCGTTTTGATTACATTTCTAGCGAGAAATATATATTTTACTTTCATAATATTCACTCAGTGAATGTACATAACCACTCGCTTGCTCGTTGTTGCGAAGTTTTTTCAGATCTCGCCAGAATAAAGGCTGATTTATAGTTCCGTGTTACACCAACACAGAGCCTATGGCGTAGGGTGCGCGTCGCCGCGTACCCTACGCCGTAGGCTCTGCGTCAATTTAACGCGGAACCATAATTCAGGCTTAAAGGAGCATGAGGCAGGATTGAGGCAGGATTTTGTGAAAAAAATTCGTATACGTTTTAAGTTTTCTAGTAATAATGTCAGATGAAGTGTTCCAAACCAAAACAAATGAGCCCTCTAGTGTATCTCTCCGTTGCCTTGAACAGGCTGTGTGCTGCAAAATGTGCTGCAATTGTGACCGGAATTTCCCGCGCTGTCCTGTGGATGTGACGTCACATGACGCTGCATGCACGTTCTCCCCATTCTCCCGTGCCGGCTTCACTGTTGGCTGCAGTACCCCCGAGGGCCGTCGTGGCGAAGGGTGGCGCTAGAGTCTCATTTCTTAAAAGGAGCCTCATGCTCCCACCGCGCCTGTCACCTGTAAACCTGCTTGTTACGAGAGTTTTCTCCACATGACACGGCTTGAATGGCCTAGATATTGTAGATTGATAATAGTAGAAATAAAGTTTCCTTATGTGTTTGCGTGTTTTTGCCCACCTTCTATGTGAAGCTGCAACGTTTTCAACCTGATCTCACAAAAATCTGTGAAATGCCCAGGACCGCTTACGTACCCGAACGTAAACCACGCAGTCCCACCGCAAGTGGTGTCCCAATCCCTAAGGAAAATTACAAAGCCCTACCCCTTGTGGCTTCATTTTGAGGGCTAGTGGTAGTGAGTGAGGGCTAGTGATAGTGAGTAGGGTGAACATTGGGATTGGCCCAAAGTCACCAAAAACAATCATTTCTGAAAATTCCGGCCGAAGTGGAGATTTGCAAAAACTCCGTCTTCACGTTTGATTGTAAACAGAGGGAAATGGACATTTAGGCTTCAGAACGTCACATTATGCGACAGGAACTTCACCAGCGTCATGTGTACGACCTGTTTACAATTTTTTTGGCCACCGTCAATATTTTCTTTTACCTGTTTTATATTCTAAAGTCGCACTTAAAAGTAACTCCACTTCTCTGTCACTCCAAACCAAAGACTCTGGTTCATCTTGGAAGTAACTGGAAGTTACTCGTGTCATTTGTTGATGTTTTTTTTCCAGGATTCCGATTGGCTAGCATGACTTTATGCTTCTTCGTGTAAATGATGGTATTTTTCAAAACTTAGAGGGGGAAATATCTGTTTTTGTAAATACGTGTGTAAATCTATGTGTAAACGTGGCCTTAATAGGACTAGCTGTTAATATCCCTAAATATGTCAGCACAATAACTCCTAGCGCACATGTCGGTGGGGTGGAGTTTGGGCAAGGCCTTAACCCTAATTGCTCCATGATGTAACTCGCTTTGGATAAAAGCGTCTGCTAAATGACAGTAGTAGTAGTAGTAGTAGTAGTATGTGTATATACATATATATATATATATATATATATATATATATATATATATATATATATATATATATATATATATATATATATATATTTATACACCTCAGGAATTGTATATCTGATTTCAGGTGGGCCAGCTGCTGCTCACCGGCGAGGGCCACTCCGATTGGCTGACGGCCTGCAGCTTCCATCCCGACGGCTCCAAATTGGCCACAACCAGCGGAGACACGACGTTGCAGCTGTGGGATCTGCTCCGCCGCGGCGGCGGCCGCTCCGTGCTCACCCTCCGCGGCCACCGCCAGCCCGCCTGGGGCTGCTCCTTCCACTCCTGCGGGGACTTCCTCGCCTCGTGTTCCGCCGACCGCACCGCCAAGGTGTGGGACCTGTGCAGCCACCGCTGCCGGCTCACGCTCCGCTGCCACGCCGCCTCCGTCAACGGCGTCTGCTTCCTGCCCGCGTCCAACCTCCTCCTCACCTGCTCGTCGGACCGGACCGTTGTCCAATGGGACGCGAGGATGGCCGCGTGCACCGTGGTCATGCGCGGCCACGGCTCCCCGTGCAACGCTGTCGCCGGGAGCCTTGTCACCCACGTGGTGGCGTCCTGCGACGCCGGCGGGGTCGTCCATCTCTGGGACACAAGGAAGCCGGAGTCCCCGGTGAGCACGCTGGACGTCGGGCCGGCGGTCAACCACGTGGCATTCAGCGGCTCGGGGGCGTGGCTGGCGGCGGCCGGCGGTGACGGCTCGCTGCGGCTGGTGGAGGTGACGCCGTGGAGGGTGGAGGAGCTGGCGGGACACGCCCACGGCGGCGGGGCGCAGGGCGTGGCGTTCTGGGGAGGAGGAACGCTGGTGTCCGCGGGGAGGGACGGGCGGATCAATGTCTGGTCCTGATTGGTTATTGAGGATTGATTAAACATGTTCTGAGCCTCCATCTGCTCTGGTTTCCTGTTTTCTCTAATCTGTGAGCTGATATCTTGGAAAAAGGAGTCATGTAGCAACTATTAGAAATTTAAGTTTTAAAATATGTAAAATCCACATGAGGAAACAGATGAGGAAGTGGATGAGGTAGTAGATGAGGAAGTGGATGAGGAAACGGGGGGAAGTGGATGAGCAAACGGAAGTAAATGAGGAAACGGAACTGGAAATGGGTGTGGAAGTGGATGAGAAAGTAGACGAGGAAACAGATGAGGAAGTAGATGAGGAAACATGAGGAAACAGATGAAGAAGTAGACGAGGAAACATGAGGAAACAGATGAGGAAGCGAGGGGAAGTGGATGAGGAAACGGAGGTAGATGAGGAAACAGAAGTGGAAATGGGTGTGGAAGTGGATGAGGAAGTAGATGAGGAAACGGGGGTAGTGGATGAGGAAACAGAAGTAGATGACAAAACGGAAGTGGAAATGGGTGTGGAAGTGGATGAGGAATTGGGGGGTAGTGGATGAGGAAGTTGGGGGGGGAGTGGATGAGAAGGAAGTGGGGGGTGGATGAGGAAGTGGGGGGTAGTGGATGAGGAGGAAGTGGGTGAGGAAGTGAGGGAGTAGTGGATGAGAAAACAGATGTGGAAGTGGATGAAGAGGAAGGTGGGGGAAGTGGATTAGGAAACATGAGGAAACGGGGGTGTTAAGGATACTCAATCCACATTGTGACAGGTCCGACCACTGCTTTATTTCCCAGATCAGAACAGGTTATAATTTTCAAAATAAAAGTACTGACAATAATAACACTGATGATGAAGTAGATGCAGTTTTGTATGTGTGACTTCCTCATCGCCAACAACGTAATGGGAGAACAAAACTGAGGATCAGACTGCTCACCACTGTTGGAGTCTCCACCCTCCCTTTAGGGATGTGTTTGATGGCCACCTGCAGGTCAGAGTCAGCAGTGTGTCAGATAGAGTCGGTACTCATGAGGCTTGAGAAGAGAGGTGTGATACCTACTGGGAAATGATCAGCTCTTCTTCTCCCAGAATAAATTGATCCGAAGCCTCCTTCCCCGAGAATCTCAAGCTGAAAGTACTTTGCTTCAAAACGTGCTGCAGGGGCCTCGTGTACAAAGAGTGCGTGGATTTCAACGTGAATCCGTGCGTGGAATTTTTGCATACGCAAAAAAAAATTCAGATGTAAATTCAGATTACCTTCTCTGCCTCTTTAGACTCTTTAGTGTACACACAGTGGTCTGCAGGGTTCTGTGTGAAGTTGTCTTCTATCAGGCATGTGTGAAGCATCTCATTCCAATTATGCCCTGACTGTTTCAGACGTAAATGGACTTCTCTAGCTTACATACTAGCTTCTCTCCCTCTTTCTCATAACCCTCAGGCTGTTCCATGTAAATATCTCTGTCTATGGGCGCGTGCAGATACGCTGTTTCAACGTCCATTTGATGTAAGATCAAGTTGTCTTGGGCTGCCTTCTGCATCACTACACGAACACTGGTCAGATTTTCTGTAGGCGAGAATGTTTCACCGTAATCTATCCCCGCCCTCTGACTGTATCCTTTGGCTACAAACCAAGCCTTGTATTGCTCGTGTCCGTCACTGTCCTCTTTGATGGAGTATACCCATCTTCCTCCCACTGTCTTTCTGCCCTCTGGCAACTTAGTCAAAGTAAAGGTCCGGTTGTCCTCTAAGGACTTAATTTCCTCGTCCATCGCTCTCTGCCACTTTCCTGACGCTGGTGATGTCATGACCTCTTTAAAGGTTGTCGGTACACAACACACCGCTCTATAGCAATAGTCTATGCTGGTGAGACTACTGTCATCCTCCTTACCGTCCTCCTGAGTAATATAACCTCTCAGATACCCCGGCGGTTTACGCTCTCGGGTGGGATATCTCCCACTGCTTGAGGCATGTGACGTCACCCTGGGGTGCTTCTCGCCACCATCCTCAGTTGACTGTGGACCATCAGCCTGCTCGTCTGTGCTCACACTAGACTGTGGTGTATATCTCTCCTCACCATCTGTTCTAGGGTCCATTCCTAGCTCCTGCGTCTGTGTCTCGTTCTCACGTGTTGTCTGGGTGACAAACTTTACCAGTCTGTGCTTCTGCACATTCCCTTTACCGGGATAATAAACTAGAAAAGCAGGACTGCCCTTGTCATGCCCTACAAAGAGTCCTCTATCAAACCTAGATTCTAGTTTACCTCTGTCCTGTTGGTAGGCGTAACACACTGATCCAAACTTGTGCATCCTGGCTAGATTACACTCTTTCCCTCTCAGTGCTGTGTATGGGGCGGTGCCTGTGTGCTTATTAAAGCACTGATTCCTTGAGTATGCTGCTTCCTGAACGGAATAGTGCCACAGACTCTTAGGTAAGTTACTGTCTATAAGCTTACATCTGGCCATCTCGAAAAGAGTACGTCCTTCCCTCTCAGCTATCCCGTTCTGGTGCGGGGAGTAAGGACAGGACGTCTCATGTCTGATTCTGTTCTTCCTCAGTAGTGTCTGGAACTCTCGGTTAGTGAACTCGGTTCTGTTGTCTGACCGTATGCATTTTACATTGCCATAAGGCGCTACGTCGGCTAAAAACTTCTCAGTAGCCTGAAGTGCATCACTCTTTGCTTTAAAGCAGCACTATGTAACTTTTCCACCTTAATATCGTATTTCCAGAGTCATTGTGATGGAACATCAACTTCCAACAGGTTTAATGAACCTCTGTCATGGTCTGAGGGGTCTGTATCACCTTCACTGGCACTATGTAACTTTGAGGAGCATGGTAGGAACCCTGCCACACTAAAAAACTACACATTTTTTACGGCTTTGACTGCTTTACGGCATAAATCACTTCCCCCTCCTTCTCGATTCGTAGTCGAGACGAAAATAATAATAATAATAATACATTTTATTTGAAGGCGCCTTTCTAAACAGTCAAGGTTGCCGTACAATGGTTAAAAACAGTATAACATAGTAATAAAAGCTAGGGGGTAAACAAATACTCAGATTAAGTTAAAAAACCACGACAATGACACAGTGCAAGTGGGGTCAGAGGGAGAAGGCAGTTCTGAACAGGTGGGTTTTCAGTTTGGATTTGAAGTGAGGGAGTGAGGTGGTGTTCCTGAGATCCGGTGGTAGGCTGTTCCAGAGACGGGGAGCAGAGCGGCTGAATGCTCTGCTCCCCATGGTGGCAAGACGGGCAGGTGGAACAGTCAGGTGGATGGAGGAGGAGGATCTGAGGGTGCGTGAGGGCGTGGCGACGTGGAGGAGGTCCGACAGGTAGGGAGGGGCATGGTTGTGGATTGACTTGAATGTTAGGAGAAGGATTTTGAAGTGGATTCTGTGTTTTATTGGAAGCCAGTGGAGCTGTTGTAGGACGGGGGGGATGTGGTTGATGGATGGGGTCCTTGAGATGATGCGGGCAGCTGAATTCTGGACTAACTGGAGTTTGTGGAGGAATTTGTGAATGACACCGGAGAGGAGAGAGTTACAATAGTCAAGGCGGGAAGTGACGAGGCTATGCACGAGAATAGAAGTGGTGTGGGGGGTGAGGGAGGGGCGGAGGCGGTTGATGTTGCGCAGGTGGAAATAAGCGGACCGGGTAATGTTGTTGATATGAGAATGAAAAGATAGGGTACTGTCGAGGATGACACCCAGACTCTTGACCTGTGGGGAGGGGGAAACAGTGGAGTTGTCAATGAGTATAGGGAAACTGTCGGTTTTGGATAATGTTGATTTAGAACCAATGAGGAGGACCTCGGTTTTGTCACTGTTTAATTTGAGGAAGTTGGAAGAGAACCAGGATTTGATATCTGTTAGGCAGTCAGCAAGGGACGAAGGTGGGAGGGTGGAGGTGGACTTACTGGAGAGGTAGAGCTGGGTGTCATCCGCGTAGCAGTGAAAGCTGATGTTGTACTTACGGAAGATGTTGCCGAGGGGGAGAAGATAGATGATGAAAAGGAGGGGCCCCAGGACAGAGCCCTGGGGCACACCTGAAGTGACAGGGGAAGGCTGGGATGTGAAAGATTTAAGTTGAATGAACTGAGTGCGGCCTGTGAGGTAGGAACTGAACCAGTTTAGAGGAGTGTGGGTGATGCCGATGGCGCGAAGTCTATTGAGGAGGATGGGGTGGCTGATGGTGTCGAAGGCCGCACTCAGGTCAAGGAGGATGAGGATAGTGAGTAAACCAGAATCAGCTGCCATGAGGAGGTCATTGGTTATTTTTACAAGTGCAGTTTCGGTGCTATGGAGGGGGCGGAAGCCAGACTGGAATTGTTCATACAAGTTGTTAAGTGATAAATGGTGCTGGAGTTGTGTAGTGACTATTTTTTCGAAGATCTTGGAAATGAAGGGCAGGTTTGAGATAGGACGGAAATTATTGAAGTTGGTAGGATCTGCACCAGGTTTTTTCAGGATTGGGGTTATTGCAGCAATTTTGAATGATGAAGGAACAGTTCCAGTGGTGAGAGAGGAGTGGATGATGGCAGAAATGAGGGGGACCAAAGAGGGGAGGCAGGATTTAACCAGGACTGTCGGGAGGTGGGCTTGGACCTGTGTATGAGGTCAAACATCTCCGAGAGGGTGGGGAGCTCAAAGGAGGAGAAGGGGTGGGTGGGCAAGTGGAGATCGGAAGTGACGCTGAGGGAGGTAGAACCAAGGTCGTGATGGATTTGCAGGATTTTGGTGTAGAAAAAAGACAGTATAGAGTTACAGAAGGCAGTTGAGTAGAGATGGGGTGGTATAGAGACTGGGGAACGGGTGATATTGTTGAACAATGAAAACAGTGACTTGGTGTTGCCTGCGTTTGAACAGATTATGCTGGACTAGTAGTTTGATTTGGATTTGGCAATACAGTCCCGGTAATGCATAAGGTGATCTTTGTACATTTCTCTGTGGACAGACAGACCAGTTTTACGGTGAAGCCGCTCGAGCTGCCTTCCTTTGGCTTTCATGAGCCGAAGGTCAGGCATAAACCAGGGAGCAGAAAGGGTGAAAGAAACAGATCTGGTTTTTAGTGGAGCGAGAGAGTCGAGAATATCATGGAGTCCTGTATTGTAATGTGAAACCAGCTGTTCAGGGGTGGTTACATCTGCAAAGTCCATGAAGTTGTCGACACTAGAGGAGAAAGAATCCAAATTTATGTCCTTAATATTGCAGAAGAAGATGAGACGTGGGGACTTAGTGGTGGACAGAGTGAGATCGATGTTGAATGAGAGGAGGAAGTGGTCAGTGATGGGGAGTTCAGCTGCAGCACAGTCAGAAGGGGTGACACCAGAGCAGCAGATTAAATCCAAAATGTGTCCATTGGAGTGTGTGGAGAAGTGGGTGTGCTGCTGAAATCCAGAGCTCTCAAGACAGGATGTAAAGTCTCTGGTGAGAGGATGGTTTATATTGTCCATGTGTATGTTAAAATCTCCCAGCAATATTGTGTTTGGTGAGAGAGTGGAAAGGTGTGTGAGAAAAGCAGCGAAGTCATTTAAGAACTCGACATTTGGTTTCGGGGGGCGGTAAACGGTTGCAATGGTTGTGGGAATAGGTCCAGACAGTTGACATACTGTGGATTCAAAGGAGCTGAAGGCAGGGACAGACAGCGGCGAGACTTTCAAGGTCTCGCGGTAAATTATCGCGAGACCTCCTCCTCGGCCGGAACAGCGGGGTTGACAGATGTAAACAAACCCCGGAGGAGTTGAGTAATTGAGTTGGGAAAAGTCATTGGGCTGTTGCCATGTCTCAGTTAGACAAATTAAGTCAAACTTACGGTCGCTGAGGAGATCCTGGATGAGATGCCCCTTGTTGGTGAGTGAACAGATGTTTAGCAGACCGAAGTTGACAGTGGCGGTGCCGCACTTGACAGCTGAGTTAGCCGACCGGGCTAGGCTGGCTAGGACGCTGTGGTTGGCAGATCGGCCGGTGTAAAGTAGGGAGCGACGGGAGTGTGATGTATCTCCGCTTGGGTATTAAGGCGATGTCCGGGTGGAGGTGTAGTCCAGTCGGCGGAGGCTCGCGCAGATGGAAGCGCAGTCTCAGGAGCTCCACCGCTGAGTATTGGAGCAGTCCAGTCACGGGCTGGCGAGCGAGCAACAGGAGAATCCAGGCAAGCACGGACCAGATGTAGATCCCGTCAGACCACATTGTTGGTGTGGACTCGGGCAACGCGAGGTGAGCAGGTCCTGATGGGGCTCGGTAGCCGCCGGAGCAGAGCAGGTGAGCAAGCGTTGCAAACACAGCCACGTAGGAGTGACAATCGAGCCGTTTAGTTGTTACGAGTAGGTAGTGAGGACTTTTACCCGAGTGACCACAGATGCACAGTCAGATGTGGGTCGTGAGACAGCGAAAAGACAAATAAATTTAGAAGTGCCGGTGAGCAGCGGCAGCCAGTCGCGCCAGCGTTCACTCATCCGCCAAATGGGCGGGGCGTGGAGCGCAGAGCTCAGGAGAAGCTGGTATCCCGTTGCTGTGTTGTGGCTGCAGCAGCTCCACACATAACAGACGTGGGGAAAAGATCGCTAATGGTTTAACTTTTTACCGCCTCTTATCGGAGGCAGAACCACGGAGGTCGGCCAAGTATCTGAGATAACAAATTAAAGAGTCGTCGGCTCGCTTGGAGCGCGGCTGTAACGACCAAACATCCTCAGACGTCATCCTCAGTAAACCACAAACACGCACACCGGGGGTCGGATCAAAACACGGGTTTATTTATTTATTTTCATCCCGGTTTTTTCCCCATTTAATCACCCAGTGCTCCTACCTAACAGTCCTGTGCATTGCCATCCTCTGCCAACCCAGTGAGGGCCCCGCCCGGTTGGCCAGAGGGGGCAGCCCAGGACTGTGTGCATGCTTTTGTGAGGGCAGCTCACATCGCTACCCAGGGGAACACAGGGAGAACATGCAAACTCCACACAGAAGGATCCTTTCGCCAACCCCACCCAGGGTGTGGGCGCTGAAGACTGAAGACAGCGTCCCCGGCGGGAATCGAACCCAGGACCTTCTTGCTGTGAGACGGCTGCACTACCTGCTGCGCCACCGTGCCCCTATAAAAAAAAAACACGGGTTTATTAAACCACAAACAAACAAACACTCACACAGACCGGGGTCGGATCGTTCATACGGGTTTTATTCCCCACTTCTCCAGCTAAAAGCAGTTGCTGGCCAGCTCTCTGCGGTGCGATTAACCCCAATCTTCAGATAAAACTAGTTTGTTGAGGAAAAGATATTAACTCTATTTGTAGCTGCAGAGGAAAAAAATAATCTCACAAGGAAAACAAAAATATTGCTCACGCCTCGGAGCCTCTTCAGCATTAGATAGCAGTCAAAAAAAGAAAAGAGAAGTAAGAGTAATACAAAACATGTACTGTATGTTGTACTATTATACTAATTTATTGAAACACATGGCGAGTCAAACATTTACCAAAGCAGCTGCCAGACACTCCTAAACAAGGTAGTAAGACGTGGGTTGTGCAGAACTGAGGCAGTAAATCCTTACTAAAGAGTGGAGCTCCGACGAGGAGCTCCACTCTTTGATAGGGGATTTCATATGGATCCAGACCGTTAATAATCATTATTTTCTTTCCTTTCCAGCAGTTTAACATCTTTTTTTTGCGTTCCGTCTGTTCACTTGGTGAAACAGAAAAGTAGTTTTGAAAGTCCGTCCCGTCTTCATTCGCTAACAAAACAAATGCACGTGACTGGGACAGGAGTTTTCCGGCAGTACGCGCTGGTGCTCTTGGGAAATGTAGTGTTCTTTCTGGTAAAGCACTACCGCTTTTGTCCAAAAGATGCCGCCAAACTCAACAAAAGCTGAAAGTTACATTGTGCTGCTTTAAGAAAGTAAACAAACACTGCTCCAGTACACACATCTATGAAAGACTGTATATACTTAAAACCATCTATAGACTCATTGTTTACTGGGCCAGCAAGATCTGTGTTCACCATCTCAAGTGGTGTATTTACCTTTTCAGTTGGACCTCTGTTTCTCGTTTGGGTGAATTTCCCCGTTATGCAGACATCACATTCTTTATCAGGCCTACGCTTTGCACCTTTAATATGCATGCCTACTGTCATATCCTGCAATTTCAACATATCCTCGTAATTGCAATGACCCATTATCTCATGCCATGTCTGGATATCATGGCTGACATTACACACATCATTTTCATCACACTCGGTTTGCAAGTAGTACATTCTTTTACATACATGAATATCAAACCTTGTGCCATCAAGGCTAACAAGAGCATCTTAAGCTTCCTCGAAGAATACTTTGGCACCATTAGCAGTAGCACACTTTACTGAGAACAGTTCTTGGGGGAAGGAAGGGATGTAGAGGGCTTTTGACCTTTAATGTCACTGTACACCGGCGCCCCTCATTGTCTATGAGGCACACCTGTGCGTCTCCCTTACCTTGTGCCAGACCGAAAGTGCACTTCCCGTCTGCTAGCTCCATGCTGTGTCTCTCCGGCTGGAAGTCGCTGTCAAAGTTCTTGAACCACCTCCTGTCGTTGATAATGTGGGATGACGCACCAGTGTCCACAATCATTCCCTTTCTCTGGATCTGCTGCGCTGACCGGCTGCCGTCCTCCGTCTCTGCTCTGAAAGAGTAGTCCTCTCTTCCCGCCGCTCTCCGGCCGTCATCTCGGTGCCCTTCGTGGCTGTCGTCATATACGCCGTCTTGGACACACGCATACCGAGCGCTCTGTCCACGTTTCTTTCTGCACGCCTTGTCTGCATGCCCGGAATGTTTGCAGAAACTACACCAAACCATGTTTTTACAGCCATCGTTCCGGTGGCCCCTTTCTCCACATCTCCAACACGCCAGCTCCGTTGGGGGCCCGCTCGTCTTCCTCTTTGGCGCCGCCCGGGCCTTCAGCACCCTCTCTCCCGCCTCCTCGACGACTGGGTCTGTGTCCTCCGCAGCCTCAAAGTTCCGCAGCTTGGCCTTGAACTCTCCCAGCGACATGTCCGCTGAGCCGTGCGTCACCATCAGCGTGAACGGCTTGTACTTCTCTGGTAGCCCCCGAATAACCATTGCCATCATCAGCCCTTCGCTTGGCGCCTCACCTGCGCTTTTAAGAGTGGTAATAATCTGCTCTGCCCTGATAATATATTCAGTCACAGTCTCTGTGTCAGCTTTCTTCAGTGCAGTCATTGTTATGTACAGGGAGATGATGCGGGGTCTACCTTTACCAATATAGTGCTCCCTCAACACTTTGAGACTCTCTCGACCCTTATCCTTTGTGTCCCTGAATATCAGTCCGAGACTCGTGTTGTCGAGAAGGGGCGTCAACGCTCAATATGCGTCGGCGTTCAGCTTGTCATCCAGGGCCTGCTGTTCTGCTGTCAGGGGTCCTGCTGGCTCTTCCAAAATAGTCTTTTTCAGACCTGCTCCGTGCATACAGCACAGCATCCTCTCTTCCCAGAGTTCATACTCCTCTGCCCTCCCGTCAAACGTGGGCCACTTGCTCTTGCCTCTGTTCGCCATGGCTCATACATTTGTAGCTCCGTTTTGCCGCCCGTTAGCCTAGCTTTAGCTTCCCGCGGTTCTCCCGCCGCTAAACTAGCTGTACTTTGCAGCTAACTAGCTACCGTTACTTCACCGCACTAGCAGGCAGACGTCTTACTAGTTTGCTCGTCGTCGACTAACATTTAGAATCTATTTCGTGACCTGGGCCCATAACCTGATAAAAACCATGGTCACACTAGCAATGTAGGCTTATACCTTTTGCCTACTTGCAGCGGAAGAATAATTCTAATATGAAACGACTTGATTTCTTTAGCCAGCTGGCATATTTATTTCAATAACGCACAAACAGACTGCTCTCTATCAGAGCCAGTGCAGAGGGCAGAGAGAAAGAAACGGGGCACGAACACTCCCACTTATAGTAGTCGCTGACGTCATGACGTCAGCTCTTCTTGTGATAAACAACAGTACAGTAATAATAAGCAATCATACATCAACACTTAACAGTACCTAAACCAGCTGATGGTCCAGTCTTAGTCCTGGACCAGCAGATGGGTGTGATCTGATGCATCAGCAGGTTCCTCTAATGGAGCCAAAGCTGCCATCGGGATTTGCGGGTTCCATCGTTGAGCTCCTGCCTTTAGTTGTATCTTCAGATCATGTGGTTGATTGTGAGATTGTTGCAGCTCCACTCTTGTGTAACTTATTTGGTGATGTCGGGACTGTCGTGTCCTTCAGGTGGTCGTGAACTGATTGTTGACGTCACTTTTCCTCATATTCTGCACTTCACTGCATCACCAGTGAGTGTCGCCAACGGACAAAACCTCAGAAAAGTGCATACGCCAGCCTTGGTGTGTGCGTGAAAGACCGCAACTTTCTACGTTCAAATCATTCTTTGTATATCCGACCGTGAGCGTAGAAAGTGGCATACGCACGTTTTTTGTATGCCGCACAGTGCTTAATTTGTCCATGAAGAGGTCCCGGAACATCGAGAGGGTACCGGGCGGGGGGGGGGGGGGGAATTTCCGGGGGGGGACGCACGCACAACACAACCGCCCCCCCCCTCCCCCCCCACCCCCCCGGGAAATTTTTTCAGCATAATGCATTTAAATGCATCAATCTGGTGCACTTTGGAAAGCTAGAATAACAATAATATGGTGTCTGCTGCCTTAACTTACCTTGGAAACTTAGCTCCGGAGCTTCTCTACCCGGCTAAACTTATTCTCCGCTATGTTTGTGTGAGCACAGAGCATGCACAGCCTTCACCGCTGATTGGCTGTTTCCCGTGCCTGTCTCTGTGTGTAACCAATCAGATGGTGCTGTGGGCGGGACATTGCTGCACAGTGCAGTGACTGCAGGCAGAGAGACGCGGCTGCATCAACCCCAAAATAACGCAGTTTTAAATTGTACAAACACAATATTGGTATCGTTGGAAAGGGAAAAATGTCCTCTTAATTTTGGGGGGGGCTGAGATCAAATTTGGGGGGGCTTCAGCCCGTTTTTTTATTTGTAGTGAGAACATAATCCACACAGCAACCGACACAAATCCATTCATGTGTATGTGTCCGTGGCGCAAGGACCACATTGATTGTGCTGCAGCTGCCCTCATCGCCGCTTGTTGCTTTTCTGATTCGTTTTGAAGAATCATGCAACTCTTCCTTCTTTTTGAAAAAAGACAGTAAATTCCGCTGTCTTTTTGACATGTTTGCGTTGCTCGCTGCTTGCTCCCCAGATCCAGCAAATTTCCAAAGTTTTTTTGGTCAGGGGCATGGTTTGCTGGCCCATCTTTTCATTGCATCAACAAATCTCCGACTCTTTCAAATGACGTTAAATCTTTATAAACAACATGAAATTCTTGGGATTTGTTCTGTAAATGAATTTATGCATATAATTATTTTTTATACATTAAAAAAAAACTTTTTTATATTATTATTGTTTTATATATACGAGAGGTGCCAGATCTGCCCAAATAAGTCCCGGAACACAGGGAGGCCAAAATCGAGAGGTGCCGGATCTTGTTCCGGCAGGATCCGGCACAAATTAACCCCTGGCGCCGCACATTTTGTACATGAGGCCCCAGGTCTAGTCAGTGGTAGAGAGGGTGAAGGGAGAAGGTCACTGGCATCCCTGAAGAGGTACAACTGACCCAGAATCACTATTGACAGCTCCTGAAAAGCCATGGTAGACCCAGAAGAAACATGAGGACGACGTTAATTCGGTTACAGGCAATAATCAGATTGCTGTTGTCCATCTAAATATAGTTTATGGTCGGGATACTCCACCTACCTTAATGTGATTATCACTTACAGAAAATACTAACTTGATTAGTTTAAAGATGCTATTTACGTATATATTTCTTAATGCAACTCTTTCCTCCATCTGATTATGTTGGGAGTATTGTGGTCTATAACGTAGTCAGTTGGAGCATCAGCTGAGGTAAGAAATGTTCCTTGGAGTCAGACCACAGCAGCTGTGTGTCGTTAGCCCGTTAAGCTGTGGTTGGTCAGATCTGGTCCCTGGCAACATTGAAAAACTCTCAGCTGTGCTGACTCCTTTACTTCTGACTTTCATAATGAAGACTGCAGGCTTCTTCCTGAGGTTTGGTCCAGTCTTGGTTGGAAGCAACTGTTTCCAGCTGGTTCTAGAAGTTTCTGATGTTGTTGTGTTCTTGTTTTTCAGGGTTTCCCTCTGTGTGTTGTTGGTTGTGGAGTCATGTGGGATGCATTTGAAGGGTAGGATATGATTTGCTGAGGACATGACATGCGTAGTTGTATCACACTTGGCTTAAATCTTCTGTTTTCTGTCCTCAGGATCAAAATCTCACCAACAGATTGGTGGTGGCAGAGGTGCTGGTGGCAACTTTGCCTCCTACCAGGGAGCACCCACAGGTCATTCAGCACCAGTACTCTACAGTGCCCCTAGACTGGTATCTGCACCAGTACTTGTCCAAAACCCTAACCCCCCTCAGCTTGTTGGCTACACAACTCAAGTAGGGAGCAGCCTGGACTCAGCTGCACCTGCTGTGGGATACTATGTTGGTACTGGGTCTGCTGTGCCCCTTCAGGCAGGAGCTGTCGGTACTGGGTCTCCTGTGCCCCTTCAAGCAGGAGCTGTCGGTACTGGGTCACTTGTGCCCCTTCAGGCAGCAGCTGTCGGTACTGGGTCACTTGTGCCCCTTCAGGCAGCAGCTGTCGGTACTGGGTCACTTGTGCCCCTTCAGGCAGCAGCTGTCGGCACTGGGTCACTTGTGCCCCTTCAGCCTGGCTATGTTGTATCTGGTTCTTCTGCACCCTTTCAAGCAGGAGCTGTTGGTTCAGGGCCGGCTGGAGCTGGTCAGTCTTGTCTACCAAATAAGTCTGCATGGTACTAGTCTTGTGGTTGGGTACTGTATCCTGACTTGTTTCTCCACAGGAACTGAGTGGGCTGTTCCTCCCCGAAGCTTGACTGAAGCAGATGATGCCCAGACCATGGATGCCAGTGACTTTCTCCCATCACCCCCTCTACCACCACCTGGACCGAGCTTCCAGGCAGGAGAAACTGCCAGTGTTATGAGGGAAGCTGAACATGGCAACTTCCAGCGGCAGACAGAAGAATTTGGCTATCCAGCTGACCAACTGGGCCAAGGACAGCAGGGATTCACAAATGTGGTGGTTCCCCAGTTTGGTGTGGGTGGTTTCTCGGCTTCCCCCTATCCAGACTTTGACTACAAACTCCTGTATGGCCTGTACCCTCCTGGCACCCAGACTACCTTCAGCCAGCACCATGAGAGGGGCAAAGACTACTCACAGGCCGTCCACTACTTGACAGAGCATGCTTCTGACGACCACGGTTCCGTGCAGCAGAAAAAGCTCTTCCAAGCTGCCTCCTAGACTTCTGCAGGAAATGCTTAGGTGTCTCAAGGCTGGCAGAAATATGTTCTCTACATAAAAGATTCTGATCAGCTTTGGCCAATAAAGATTTTAACTTGTACATGGTGTTGGGGAATGTTTTTTTTAATAATAAAGGTGACAAAATGCTGTTAACTGAGGTAAACCAAAATAACAATGCAAAATGGAATTGAAGGTTACACTTCCTCCCCACATCAATGCGTGTCCTGAAAGTCTGGCATTACAAGCCATCCTGAGTTTGGTAGCATTGCTGTGCAGTCTAAGCATGGATGCTGCTTAGACCTTCACTTGCAGAAGGTTGGTGGTTGGCAGGACCTCAACATGGCCATGGTTCCTGGGGAAAGTGGTGTAGACCAATATGGCACTGTTTAGAATGACCATTGCAGATAATTTTATTTTAGAAGGTGGTTTGTGGGACATGACTAGAAGCAAGAATCTTTCAGAAAGATTCTTGCTTCTAGTCATGAGTAAAACCTTCAGAACAGTCAAAGGTCTGTTATGCTGGTCCGCTGGGTTCAGTGCTAGGGCCAATCTTCAGTTTATACATGCAGCCATTGGGAAGTATAATCCAGAATCACGGCATACACTCATTGCTATGCTGATGATACGCAGCTCTATTTGTCTATGAAGCCAGATGAAACAGAACCGTTAAACTTCAGGCATGTCTTAGGGACACCAAGGACTGGATGTCTGGAAATTTCTTGCTTCTAAATTCAGATAAAACAGGTTATCATTCTTGGTCCAGAGCATCTTAGGAAGGGATTAGATGGTGTTGCGATGGCTTCCAGTGCAACTGTGAGAAACCTTGGTGTTTTCGATCAGGATTTGTCATTTAAACCATATGTTAATCAGGTTTGTAAAATAGCATTTTTCCATCTCTGTAATATTGCAAAGATTAGGAAAATCCTCTCGCAGAGTGATGCAGAAAACCTAGCTCATGCGTTTGTATCTTCTAGACTAGATTACTGTAATGCGTTATTAGCAGGATGTCCAAGTAATTTGCTGAATAGGCTCCAGCTGATCCAAAATGCAGCAGTGCGAGTGCTGACAGGAATCAGCAGGAGAGACCACGTCTCTCCAGGGTTAGCGTTGCTCCATTGGCTACCTGTAAAATTCAGAATCTAATTAAAAATTGTATTACCTGCATATAAAGCCCAAAATGGCTTAGCTCCGCATTATTTGCAAGAACTGATGGTGCCTTATGTTCCTGGCAGAGCTCTCCGTTCTCGAAGTGCAGGTTTACTCGTAGTTCCTAGAGTATCTAAATGTAGATTTGGAGGGCGGGCGTTCTGCTATCAAGCACCATTACTATGGAACCAACTTCCAATCTGGGTTAAGGAGGCTGACACCACCTCCACCTTTAAAACTAAACTTAAAACCTTTCTGTTTAGTAAAGCCTATAATTAGTGTTTAGTAAACCTCTAGCTGGTGTTAGTAAATCTCTAGTTAGTGTAAACTCTAGTGTGTTAGAGTCAGTAGTCATAGTTGCAGCTATAGAACAAGACTATACTAGTTAGTCTCAAACATAGCTTCGTGGTAGATATGCTGCAATCGGCCTCTGCTGCAGGGGGGCACCGACATGATCCGCTGGGCGGTGCCTCTCACCTTTCTTCTCCCCTCCTCTTCCCTTCCTCTCTTCTCCTTTTACATTTTTATTTATTACAAGTATCTCATAGTCATCATTTTTGTCCATCGTTCCTGTAGTTTCTTGTGCTGGCCCCCTTTTTTCTCTTTTGTGCATGTTTGGAGGTCAGAACTTCAGGAGCTGCATACTGACCTGTGCCCTCCTGTGCTTTAGATTGTTTTTAAGACATTCAAGGCCTGTTTAAAATATACTTTAAATGCCATAATAGGTCTCCTTTAATGCTTTTCTCCCACTAGGGGATTTTACCTGCCATTGTTTATGTAATAATTGCTCGGGGGTCATGTTCTGGGTCTCTGGAAAGCGTCTAGAGACAACATCTGTTGTATTAGACGCTATATAAATAAAATTGAATTGAATTGGAGACTTTAATATTGATCTTGAAAATCCAAATTCAATGAACACAACAAGTGAATTCATAAATTCAATGTATAGCTTGAGTCTGTTTCCAATGATATCTAAACCAACAAGAATTACATCACAGAGTGCAACTGTTATTGATAATATTTTTACAAACGCAGTTGATGGAAAAGTAGTGAGTGGGATCTTGATAACTGATGTAAGTGATCATTTACCTGTTTTTACAGTTTATAAAAATTATCAATGTAATACAACGGAAATCACCTCAGAAATATTAATAAGAAACCGATCTAACGAAGCATTGGAGGCACTGAAAGAAGACCTAAAAAAACAGAATTGGGATGGAGTGTATGTAGATGATGTAAATATAGCTTATGATTCATTCATGGCGTTGTGGATAGATTTGTATGAAAAACATTGTAGACTCAGGAGTATTGCCAAGAAAAATGCTATTGACAAACCATGGATGACCAAAGGACTACGAAATGCCTGCAAGAAGAAAAACTATTTATATAGATGTTTTTTAAAACTAAGGTCA
Source organism: Cololabis saira (assembly GCF_033807715.1). Classification (NCBI taxonomy): domain Eukaryota; kingdom Metazoa; phylum Chordata; class Actinopteri; order Beloniformes; family Belonidae; genus Cololabis; species Cololabis saira. The sequence continues at coordinate 5,139,658 of NC_084599.1, read as the reverse complement.
AAAGAAGCAGAAGATAGGTATAAGAAATATAAAAATAAATTAGTATGGATAATAAGAAGACATAAAAAGGAATACTATGGTGATTTACTAAATAAAAATAGAAACAACATAAAGGCTACATGGGGAATAATAAATGGTGTAATAAAAAATGATCAAATAAAATCAGCTCTTCCAAATTATTTTGTGAAAGATAATTATGACATTAATGACAAAACTGAAATAGTAAGCGAGTTTAATGATTTTTTTGTAAACATAGTCTTGCAGCAAACATACCAACAATAAAAGACAATACAGATGAAAACACAATAATGGATAATGTGAATAGTATTTTTCTTGGTAAAGTAGAAAAAGAAATACTGAATATTGTAAAAACTTGTGCAAGTAAAGGATCCACTGACTGTGTAGATATGGACATGATATTAGTAAAGAATATAATTGAATTGGTTATTGAACCATTTACATATATTTGCAATCTATCATTTTCAACAGGGATATTTCCGGATAATATGAAAACAGCCAAAGTAATTCCACTCTATAAAAATGGAGATAAACATGTTTTTTCCAACTACAGACCAGTATCCTTGCTTCCGCAATTTTCAAAAATATTAGATAAATTATTTGTAGTTAGGTTAGATACATTTATAGACAGATACAATATTTTAAGCAATGGTCAGTATGGATTTAGAACCATTCACTCCACATCAATGGCACTTATGGAATTAACTGGAGAAATTTCCACTGCAATTGATAAGAGACATTATTTTTTTATTTTGTAAGTGTTTTTGTTGACCTCAAAAAGGCCTTTGATACCATAGATAGATCATACCATACTTCTAAAAAAACTGAGCAAATACGGTATCAGAGGGCTGGCACATCAATGGGTCTCAAGCTACTTAGACCCCGTCCACACGTAGCCGGATATCTGCGGATATCTGCTAAACCGGAGATATTTTCCTACGTTTTGACCTGTCATCCACACAAAAACGCAAATAAACGAAGGTTTAAAAAAACTCCGGGCAAAGTGAAGATTTTTGAAAACTCCGTTTATGTATGCGTGTAGACACACACAACCGGAGTTTTTTCGTTTTCGAACGTCACATTATGCGCCAAAACAACAACAAATCTGCTCTGACGTGCGCCTTTTGTTTACTACAGAACTACAGATGATCCAGCATCTGTTCTCCAAGCTATTAAATAAATGGTCTCTGGTCTTGACCACCGTTTACTGCGTTACACTGACGCAGCCCTACGCCGTAGGGTACGCGGCGACGCGCACCCTACGGTGTAGGGCCCGCGGAGCCCCCGCGGAGCCCCGGAGCCGCGGAGCCCCGGAGCCCCGGAGCCGCGGAGGTGCAGCTTCCCCGGGAGCCGCAGCTGATCTACAGGTTAGAATGCTCATGAATGTGTGTCGAAAACGCAGATCTTCGGTTATGTGTGGATGCAAATTTTTTTATAAACGGAGGGGGGAAATATTCGTTTTTAAAAATACCCGGCTACGTGTGGACGGGGTCTTAGAGAATAGAAAGCAGTATGTGCAGATAAATAAAGTCAAATCTGAATCACAATATATTAAGTGTGGCGTACCTCAGGGGTCGGTCCTTGGGCTAAAACAGTTTATTTTGTATATTAATGATTTTGTTTATGTATCCAAACTGCTCAAATGTATTTTGTTTGCGGACAACACTACTTTATGTTATTCTGGGGGAGAAATAACACAGGTGTTGAATTTGGTTAAAAAATAATTTAAAAGAATAAAAACATGGTTTGAGGTAAATAAATTATCACTGAATCCTGAAAAAACAAACTTCATGATATTTAGTAACAGAAGGAGAGACACGGACACTTCAATTAATATAGATGGTATTGAAATACATTTGTCATTTATGGTTTCTAGTATCATTTTCATTGTTAAATGTAATAGAATCATTTGTTGTAAGATTGAGTTTTAATTTTGTTTCCAGGCGGATCAAAGGAAGGATTTGTCTGAGAGTTTCTCATTTTGATGATTGTTTTAAGGACCTTTTTTATTCTGATGAAATTGTACACTGGAGTGAAAGGAAAAAAGACAATAAAGAGATTTGGATATTTTCCAAACTGCATTCAGGACCTGTTCCAGATAAAAGAAACCCGCTATGACCTGAGAGGGAAACTCATGTTTGAGATGACGACAGCAAGAACCAATATTAAGAAGAGATGTACATCAGTTAAGGCTAGAGAAATTTGGAATAGTTGTAATAACAACCTAAAAATGTGTCGTTCTACCCTCAAGTTTAAGAAATTGTTTAAAGAAAATACTGTAAATAAATATAAAACACTATAATTATAAAGTATACTATCAAAAACATTCTAGAAAAACCAAGGGCTTCCGTTTGGTGAGCAGATGGAGTAGACGTGTTTTGCGAGTGCTCCCGTGAGTGCCAAACTTTTTAAACCACCAAGCCCCCAAACTTTCAAACTTTTTCCTTTAAAAAGGATTCCCTCTTGTTGTTTTTCTTTTTTTTGTCTTGAACGAGCCCACTTACCTCCGAGATGGCTTTGAAGAGCGGCAAGTCGGGCAAAAAAGACGATGCTGGCGCTGTCTTAACCCTGGCGGCCATTACCACGCTGCTGGAGGAACACCGAGCCGCCCTGGCCACCGAGTTCAAAAATACTTTCAGTCAGCTCGACTCCAAACTGGACCAAACGCGGCTCGCGGTCGAGGACCATGGCCAACGTGTTTCATCCCTTGAACTCGCCACTGAAGACCTCAGCCAGCGAGTTACGGACCTTGAAGGCATCTGCTCGACTTTACGGGATGATAATGCTCGGCTAAAGGCCAAGGTGGTGGATTTGGAAAGCCGAAGCAGGAGGCAGAACATACGTTTCCTGGGTTTACCGGAGTCGACCGAGAGCGGGTCTCCTGCGGCTTTCTTCTCCAAGCTGCTGTGTGAGGTGTTCGGGAACGATACGCTGCCGTCACCGCCAGAAATAGACAGAGCGCACCGCTCTCTCGCCGCCAAGCCGCCCCCCGGACAGAGACCGCGTCCCGTCATCCTCCGCCTGCACCGGTACCAGACCAAGGATATCCTCGTCAGGGAAGCGCGGCGGAGAGGGAAACTGGAATATCACGGCCACCCGATCCGGGTCGTGGAGGATTACAGCCCCGAAGTTGCCAGCCAACGAACGGAATACAGCGGAGTTATGTCCGAGCTTTATAATCTGGCTCCGTCTCACGCTGTCCGGGGGAGCCAGAAAGTGGATCGGCTCTGTGGATGAGGCGCGCAAATTCATTGCGAGTCGCAGCAAGTCTCCAAACCCGCCGTAATGGGACTGTTGAACGCTTTCACACCTCCACTCTGCAGCTCGGTGTGGTTCACTGCCGCTCACTGACTTTTTTTTTTTTTTCTCTTTCTCTCTCTTTTTTTACGTGAGTCATTATAATAATCCTGAGGTGTGGGTGAGTACCCCCGCGACAACTGTTTTTGTTTTTTCAGTCTTTTTTTGCCTGAATTGAAGAAGAAGTTAGTGGGTTTAGAACTTTATTTTCTCTGTTGTTAGTTTGACTGCCCCTTTGCAAATGTTATTAATTTGCAGTCTTTTTGGCTATTTAATAAAAAAAGGAAAGAAGTAGTGGAGAGGGAGAGAAAGAAACGAAAGAATAAAAGCTTTTCCAATTTATCTATAAGTTTCGTAATAATTGTAAGCTGTTATCCTTACTTTTACGCTGCTTAAGTCGGAAGTTTTATATTTTATATTTTTGTACAAATATTTCTGGGCTCATATCGGGACTTCCAAGTCAAGATTTGAGAGGGTATTTCTTTTTTTTATTTATATCTACACGTTTTAAGGTGCTAATTTCATATATGTATGCAAAAGCTATTAGTGTGTAGGACAGGAAGATGCGTTATTGCACTTTGTTTTGAAGAGCTTGCTGCTTTTTTTATTTTTCTATAGCAGCTGTCTTAGTTGGGGTGGGTGGGTCGGGGGGATAATTCACTGCCAGAAACTTTGCATTAACTCTTTTCAACTCCTTACTTAATGTGGGTCACATTCAACCTCCTTTCCGTTTTCTTTTTTTTGCCTAGGTCATTGTGCTCACCTCCTAATTTTTCTTCTTAGATATTATGAATAGATACTTGAAGCTGGTGAGCTGGAATGTTAAGGGTCTGAATCACCCTGTTAAAAGGAAAAGGGTCTTCTCACATCTAAAACATCTTAAAACAGAAATAGCCTTTCTACAAGAAACTCATATTTGCAGTTCTGATAATAGCCGCCTGTTCCCGAGGTGGTCAGGGCAGAGATTTCACTTCTCCTTTCAAGCTAAGGCCCGAGGAGTTTCAGTTCTGATCAGTCAGGATGTTTCATTTGAGCAGCACAATGTGATTTCTGACAAGTTTGGTCGCTACGTGATCGTTTCTGGGAAATTATTCAATACATTGGTTGTACTTGTGAACGTTTATGCCCCTAATTCAGATGATGCAGTCTTTTTTGAACGACTGTTTTCGCTGATCCCTAACCTTAATACATATTCTCTCATACTTGGTGGTGATTTTAATTGCTGGCTCGACCCAGTTCTAGACCGATCCTCTACCAACCCCGGCACAGCAAGTAAGTCAGCCCGTCTTATTCAGGCGTTCCTTTCTGACTACGGTGTTTGTGATGTGTGGCGTTCTTTACATCCATGTGACAGAGAATACTCCTTTTTCTCACAAGTGCACCACACATACTCGAGGATTGATTATTTTTTTATTGATAATCAACTGATTCCCCTGGTTCATTCCTGTGCTTATCAGAGCATTGTCATTTCCGACCACGCTCCTGTGGTCCTAACCATGTCCCTTCCTGACCTACCTCAGAGAGACAGACAGTGGCGATTCAATTCAACTCTGCTGTCGGACAGAAATTTTGTTAAATGAATGGAAACGGAAATAGCCTTTTTCCTATCCACGAATATGACTCCAGGAATGTCTAGTCTAACTGTCTGGGATTCCCTCAAGGCTTATCTCCGGGGACAGATTATATCCTACACTGCTAGGGTGAGGCAAAAATCTTATACGGGAGCGATCAGACCTTGCCCGCCAAATCAAAGAGGTCGATGAAGAATATGCTCGGACTAAATCCCCAGATCTTTACAAAAAGCGGCTAGAACTTAAAACCAAATTTGACCTGCTTACCACTCACCCAATTGAACAGTCACTTCTGAAAAGTAAAACCAGGTTTTATGTTTATGGAGACAAATCTGACAAATTATTAGCCAACCAACTTAAAGGCTCTAAGGCTAAACAAAATATTTCTAAGATTCGATTACCAAATGGCCATGTAACTACAGATCACTTATTCATAAATGAAGCATTCAGGGACTTTTATACCCAGCTATACACCTCGGAATCTCAGACTGATCGAGATGAGATTGCAGACTTTTTAAATAGTCTCAGTATTCCCAGTCTTTCACCAGATCTAAGGAAGACATTAGAAGAACCGATATCCCTGATGGAGATAACTCGAGCCATTTCTTCACTGCAGTCGGGTAAATGTCCTGGCCCTGATGGCTTCCCGGCGGAATTTCTAAAGACATTTTCTACTCTGATTTCCCCATTGCTATCTACAGTTTTTTCAGAATCCTTCAGCCACGGTTCCCTCCCTCCTTCTTTTTCAGAGGCCTGTATCACCCTCATAGCTAAAAAATGGAAGGATCCAACTGAATGCGCCTCCTACAGGCCCATCTCCCTCTTAAACACGGATGCTAAAGTCTTAGCTAAAGTCCTAGTCCATAGGCTGGAGAATGCCCTCCCCACAATTATATCTGAAGACCAAACTGGCTTCATTAAAGGTAGGCAGTCTTACTTCAACACAAGGCGACTTTTCAATATTGGCCCGGTTTCCCAGATCAGTTAAGTAGCTCTTAACAGCGAAAGACTTCTTTCAAACCTTCTTAAGGGATTATCTCTTTGCTGTGCTGGACAGGTTTGGTTTTGGTCCAAACTTTGCTCTGTGGATCAAGCTTCTCTATTTGTGCCCAACAGCCTCAATTCGTACTAACTCTCGACGGTCAAGACCATTTAATCTGCATTGTGGAACCCGTCAGGGGTGCCCCCTTAGTCCCATGCTTTTTGACATAGCTATCGAACCGCTTGCCACAGCGCTCCGATCTTGTGGGGATGTGTCTGGTATCTGGAGAGGTGGCAGGGAACATAAGGTCTCGCTTTATGCCGATGACCTCTTGCTTTTCATCTCTCACCCTCTGGCCTCATTACCCCCTGCGCTGTCACTTCTCAGTCAGTTTGGGAAACTCTCAGGCTACTGTTGGGGTTGCCCATGTGCCCATGTGAACTCTGAACTTATAAATGTATGTGAACATTTTGTGAATGTGTACATTCAACTTTGAAACGACTCAGCTGAAAATCGGCTGTAATGTGCCTCCAAAAATGGCAGCCTGGCCATGAACTACAACCCCCAGCATGCCTTGCGTGGGGGGGGTGGCGCCTACAAGCGGCGCGCATCCAATCGCAATGAGGCACCGATGACGTCACCGCAGCGCGCGTAGGATCAAAACGCCGCGCTGCGCGTTCATCTGTCTCTTTTTGCTTCATCAACCGGTGGGTCAACAGGCCCTTTTGGCTCCGGGCCGAAGGGACCACGACCTCCCCCCCCCCCAAAGGGGGGGATAAGAGGAGAGATCTGCCGCGTGCTCCAGCCGCAGGATCCGAGGACCCACGGCGCGGACCGCGCGGCTCATCCCTCTCTCCTTTTCCTCTCTCTTCTCCACTTCATCTCATCGGCACTGGATCTTTGGCTCCAGGCCAAGATCCCATCTTTCTCCCCCCCGGGCTGGGGGGAGGCAGGAGGCCCGCATGGGACCGGGCCCGCGGGGTCCGGCCGTTGAAGCGGCGGCCTCCGGGAGGCTCCGGCCTTTCACTAAACTCTGTCCTTTTAAGTTTCACAGATCCGAGCTTCCGACGCCCACGCGCTCCCGGTAACCAGATCGGAACACAGCTGCGACTGAACGCCCTGACTGAAGCCCCCCCCCTCCCCGCTCCGAGCCCCTGTCTGCTAACCGCGCAGGGATCGGGGACGGACGGCCGGCGTCTCGCCCGGCGTGAGCTCCCCCGGGGCCCGGACGGCCGCGCGGCGGCAACCGGCGCGCAGGGAAGCACGGCAGGAGAGACCGGTCCCCCGCCGCGCCTAGGAATGCGTGTGAGCCTCCGTTTTGGTCCGGAACCACGGCCCGGCACGAGGCGGCCCCGCCGCTGTCTAATCCGTTTCAGGGGAAGGGACGGCCCAGTCGACAAAACCCGCAGGCACCCGATCCGGATCCCAGAGGAAACGTGAGCCCGTGAACGGCAGATCAGTAGGACTAAGAACGGTTCAGAGCTGTGTGAAGTCGTGACCTCTGTTTATCAGTAACTTAAGAACGTTTTCAGAGCTAAATCTGTGTTCAGAGCTGAGATTACATTATCATCATGACTGTTGTCATTAATTTGTAGTCACCACTTTCTGCTAGTCATTCATGTTTTAAAGCGCCGTTTCGCCAGTTGATCACGGTTTAAACACCGGGATCACCATCCGTTCTAATTGCACGTGGCGTGGTTACAGTTCCGCCATCTTTAAAATACCACAGGAGCCCGGCTCCTTTAAACACTGCAATATTTTAAACTGTACATGTTCGTGATATCATTTTTATTATTGCTTTGATTTCTTTTTTTCATTCCATGCATTTAACTTTCATTTCATTTTTATTGATTGTTGTTTTTCTAGTTAATTAATTGTTTTATAATACTTAAGTTCTGCCATCAGGTTTATTTGGGGTGTTGCGTATCATCTTTTGACACCTGTATGTAAATAAATCCTGATTGATTTTTAATGAGTGGTTGTTGTTATTTCATGCAAGATTTGGTCACAAATTGATTTGTTTAAGCAGAGCCTAGTGTTCGGATATCACGCCTTCAACTGTTATCCTGTAATTGATAGTAGGATTTGCTGTTATGCAGGATAATTCAAATCATATGAGACTGATTTTCTGCTGTTTAGTTATCACAATTCCTCCGGAGTAAGGCCCCGGCGGTGGTGCCCCGACGAGAATTATTATCATTTTGATAATTCAATTTGATAAATAGTCAACTTTATTCATTATTAATAATTATTAATAATATTCATTAATAGCCTTCGATAACTGGACAGCCAAGCTACCCGAGTTGCACAACACTACAAACTGAATCTCAGCAAAAGTGAGCTTTTCCCTACCAATCTTGAATCGCATGCTTTAGACCTTTCCAATTTTCCCTTTAAAATCGTACATGACAAATTCTCCTATTTAGGCATATCTGTGACAAGGAAACACAAAGACCTGCTCCAAGAGAATCTTATCTCATTGTTAAATGAGACCAAACAAATCCTTACAAAATGGTCACCCCTGTCAATGTCTCTTGTGGGTCGCATCAATTCAGTTAAAATGACCATCTTACCTTTTCCAGACCTTACCACTCTTTATTCCTGGTTCTTTTTTTCAGTCCCTTGACTCAGTTATATCTTCATACTTATGGCGGGGTAAACGGCCACGTTTGAACAAGACTCACCTTCAAAAAATAAAGTCTGCAGGTGGTCTGGCCCTCCCAAACTTTCGTTATTATTATTGGGCTGCTAACCTGCGCTGCCTTGCATTCTGGTCCTTCTACTGCGACGGCGCTGACCGCCCTGACTGGGTGGCGATGGAGTTACATCCAACTGATGACCTGTCAATTCCTGCCCTACTCGGCTCCTCACTTCCACTTCCTTCACTTAAATCAATCAAAAACCCAGTGGTTAAACATCCTCTTAGAATTTGGGCCCAATTTAGGAAGTTTTTTGGTTTTCACAGCTTCTCTCTTCTTAGCCCCATTGCATCAAATCACTTTTTCAAACCATCCCGTGAGGACCCCACCTTCCAGGAATGGCACAGGAGGGGTATAATTCGTTTTAGAGATATGTTCATAGATGGCACCATGGCATCTTTTGAGCAGTTAAGTAGTAAATTCAGCCTTCCAAAATCACATTTCTTCAGGTATCATCAGGCTAGACATTTTGTTCTTTCCCAGACACCCAGCCCTGGTGCATCAATAGGCTTGACCACAGTTGACAAAGTTCTTGCCACAGACCCATTTAAAAAGGGGCTCATTTCATCTTTCTATGGCATGTTGCTGGATCTTAAGAGTGCCCCTACAGATAAACTCAAAGCAGCATGGGAGCAGGACTTAGGGCTTCCCTTATCAGAGGATACCTGGGAGTCCATACTCAAACTGGTTAATACAACCTCCCTGTGCGCACGTCACTGCTTAATTCAGTTTAAAGTGGTACACAGGGCTCATATTTCCAAAGCAAAGTTATCCTCCATGTACCCAGATATTAGTCCATACTGTGTAAGATGTAAAGTAGCAGAAGCCTCTCTCATCCACATGTACTGGTCCTGCCCATGTTTAAACAAGTACTGGAGGGAAGTATTTCATACTCTCTCTCTGGTGCTTAAAATCAGATTAGAACCAAACCCACTGACTGCCCTGTTTGGGGTCATGGAGGGAGGAAGGAAGTTAACCACTGCACAGGGGCACACTTTGTCTTTTGCCTCCCTTTTGGCTCGTCGGCAATTCTGTTCAGGTGGAAGGATCCCTTCCCTCCTACTCGTGCACAATGGCTGGAAGACATCATGTCCTGCTTAAAACTGGAGAAAATTAGATACTCGCTTCAGCAATCAAATACGTTCCAGAAAGTGCCTCCAAAAATGGCAGCCTGGCCATGAACTACAACCCCCAGCATGCCTACAAGCGGCGCGCATCCAATTGCAATGAGGCACCGATGACGTCACCGCAGCGCGCGTAGGATCAAAACGCCGCGCTGCGCGTTCATCTGTCTCTTTTTGCTTCATCAACCGGTGGGTCAACAGGCCCTTTTGGCTCCGGGCCGAAGGGACCACGACCTTCTCTAGAAGCATTCCAGACCCTGTGAACTATACTTCATATTTCTTCTGTATTCCTAGTGCAGGCTTTTGATGTTAGAGTGACCTCATATTGTGATTAGTATTCTGGCAGTGACAGGGGAGGGATTAGTTTGGTCTGTAGTTTGTTTTTGTTACTGTTTCATTTTTTTTCATACTGTTTAATTGTTTTTTATATTTTGTACACTGGTGTATGCTATGATCAACATGCCCATACCTACTCAAAATATTTGTAATTAACATTCAGCATTTCACCTTTTTTACTTTGTGAAAATTTCAATAAAAAGATCTTGAATTAAAAAAAAAAAAAAAAAAAAAAACATTCTAGAATGTGAAACGTCAATTTTATATTTTGTCTTACTTATTTTTGTCTTCTTTATGTATTGTTTGTTTCCACGGAGTAAAAGCTAATGTCTCATATTTTTGCTGATCATAAGAAAAAAGGGTAGGCCCTATAAGCTACGGCTTCAGCCTACACCTTTTCGGCATAATAAATGTTGTTTTTTCTTTCCTTTTCATCTTGTTATGCAAAAAGTGTGTACAAGCCGAAATAAAGAAAAAGATTCAAGATTCAAATCAATACAGTAAGGGAAACCAAGTTTTTGGGTGTTTTAGGATGAGAATTTGAATTGGATATCACATATACATTATACAAAGATAAAAATATCAAAAACAATTGCTCTGTTACACAAAGTAAAGGATTCATTGGACAACAAAGCACTGTACATTTTATTTTATATACTCTGATTGTTCCATATCTGACCTACTGTGTTGAAGTTTGGGGAAATGCCTGTAAAACATTTATATTCAGTCAATTTTCATTTTGCAAAAAAGAGCAATAAGAATAATCAGTAGAAAACGATATAGAGATCCTACAAATCCATTATTCCTTCAGTTAAAATTGTTGAAATTTCATGAATTAGTAGACTATGGTATTCTGCAAATTATGTTTAGAGCTCATAAAAAAACTTTACCAATCAACATTCAGAAAAGATTTGAAAAAAGAGAAAGCAAGTATAACTTAAAAGGAACAGAGATTTTTAAAAACCAAGATTCAGGACTAAATTGATGGAACGTTGTGTTTCTGTGAAAGGAATCAGTTTATGGAACAATCTGAATAAAGAAAACAAAGAATCCAAATCAAACATTACATTCAAAAGAACAATTAAAGCCTGTATGTTAAGTAAATATAATGAAATGTTAGTTAAGTTTGATTGACATTCCCATAGATGGCGGTTATTTTATTTTAGTTTTTTATTTACTTAGTTTTTGGTTTTTTTATTTTTAATTTATGTTATTTGTGAATTCATTTCTTGGAAAAAGGGGCAGATTAGATAAGATTCTTCTTCTTTCTGCTCCTTTTTCATTCACAAGTTATGAACATTTGTACTGTATTTGTATTGAATTGTTTGTTTTATTTTTTGAATGAAATAAAGAATAAAATGAAAGGAAAATGAATCTGTTTATTGTGTATTGTTGGATGTGGTGGTCACTTTATTTTATATAAAGTAAAAGTAATTTGCCAACGTTGGATTTGCAGAGGGGGGTCATAAACAGTGACCATGATGACATTATGTTGTTACTACTGCAGACAGCGCCTATCGGCACGCACCAGGCCTGAAACCGTAAATGAAATAGCTACGACTAAAAGAAAAAGGGTTGCAAGAATAACAAGCTGTTTTCAGCAATATTGTGATTACAGAGGATTTTAGGCACGAGTTCTGGCATTTCAAAGATAATTCAGGGTTGATTAAAAACAATCAAAAATCAGTCTCCACAATCTTCAGTCGCTCAGTATCCACATGGGCCATCAAAAACAAATGTTCAGCAACTGATGTTTCTTTTTAATGTTTAATTGGGAAAACAATATGGGTTTTTGAGACTGGCAAATCATTACATCTTGTTTTTAATCTACATTTTACTTCCAGTTTTTTGGAATTTTGGAACTGCTGATATTTCGAGATATTTGGCTGTTATTCATTTAGTTTTCTGTCTGTGTAGATTTTTTCCATTACTGAAATTGTCAGTTTAACTTAGCATGTCATTCATACCAACACTTCTAAAGTGTAAAAGACCTCTTGGAGGTGCAATAATTACTATTCTAATTTTCCTCTTTTATTTTATTCTTTATTTTTATTTTTTAAAACTTGTTCATCATCATCACCATCATCACCATCATCATCATTGTCGCCGTGCTTCGGTTTCTTCTTAAAAAGGCTCGTCACCCATCCTACGGCTGCTCCAACACCAGCCCCAACACTGGCCACGGCTGCAGTGCCGGCCGTTGACAAACCAGCGGCACCAGCGGACAAAACATGACAAGTTTGATTAGACTATAGAGCAGCAGAGAGCTCTAAGTGGTGCACCACAGTACACAGTTAAGCACAGTCCAGCTTTTCCTCTTGGATAAACCAGATTTGTCCCAAAACTTAAGTAAACGCTTGGTGGTACTCTGATTTCTTTGTGCTCGCATAAAAGGGGTTCTTTACCACGTCAAATTACAGGAAACCCGGCACTTATTTCACTAAATTCAGTAAGAGAAGCATGTTGATGGAGGAACTGCACATTTACGTAGTTCTGACAAGGAGATATAAAAAGGAAAAAGGGTGTAGCAGGCCTACTGACTTTAGCAACTTCACAAATAAGCCAATACATTTATAAAAAAATTAAAATTAAAGAAAAAAAAAGAGTAAAAGAACTGATTCAGAACAAGAAGGCTGCTGGTGAATAATGCAAACTGTGACAGATCACTAGCACCTGTCAATCAAAGACACAAGCAACACAATGAGTGGAGATCTGTCGCAAAACCATTAAGACGCAATTATTAAAGCACCAATCAAATTAAAATACCTGCAGACTGCAAAACCGCCACCACACTTCCAGCTGCCACTGATCCTCCATTAGCGATGGCTGCAGATGACATCATACTTGCAGCGAAGGATCCTGCTGCAACTCCAGCTGACGTGAAACCAATAGATGTCAAAACAACAGGAGCCAAGGCCACCGCCCCTACTGCTCCCACTGGACATGGACGAGACAAGACACACAAAAACGTTTGACAACTTTTTAGAGATGTGCTGCTGGCATCAAAAATCTAAGTTTCAACATCTGATGTTCTTTTAATGTTCCATTGGGATTCAAGTACAGGTTCAGGAGATTTGTGAAGCATTGCATTATGTTTTTAGTTACATTTTACAATCATGAATCACTGAATATAAATACAATTATTATAATAGTTACTGGCAGCTGCTAGCACTCTACATACGACTGCCTTGATTGTTTCTGAATTATACAGCAGTTCTTTGTTGTGTTTTATTTTCTTTTTTTAATCAGAGAGCTAATCAAATATGAGGCTTAGGCCAAATATTGCAATAATCAAAGAAGTACACTAACACAGCTGTCTACATGGAGACAACGAAAAACATAATGTGACCCTTAAACTATAAAGGTTCTTGCTAAACCTAGATATAGATTAGCATAACACCAGGGAACAGATAATGGATTTTGTGTCTTTGTTTAAGGAGACAAATGGAGAGAAAAAACGAGTGGATATTGTCTTGTTTACAGGTTCCGGTAAAGGTGGACTTTTATATATTAGCAGATTTCCACTTCTGGAGTCAATAACTCCAAAAAACAAAATATGTACAAGCATTAATCTTACCTCTGTTCTACCACTGAAACACAGAAAATAAGCTACAAGCCAAACGGTTAACAAAAGGAGACTCTATACTGCACAAAAGATTGATTTCAATATGCAACTGGCTGTCAGAGGCTGACTTAGACATCTGCAAATTGGGAACCCAAATATTCAATAACGTCACTGTCACCAGAATTTTGTAAAATGTTTTATAATCAAACACATTTAATAATTTAACCATCACCAACTGTAGTGTCACCAAAATAAAAGAAAGCATCAGCGATGCTATGTCAGGTATACTACAATATTATCTTTTTAATACGGCAAAGCTGAATTTGCCAAATCTGTGTGTAAAACACATTTAATAAGTTTGGCAAGTCACCAAAATCTGCTCAGACCATGATCCACGATCTCCTGTTCATGATACAACAGCCTGATCTTAAACATGTGATCTTGGAGAGTTTGGGACTATTTTTACTATTAAAAACATTCAATAACTTCCCTTTTACTTACTGTAGTGTCACCAAAATTACAGTTGATACAAGGATACAACCGCTTGATGTCAAACATGTACAAAATTTTAGTTTGTGTAAGTAAAAAAGCGTTCTGTAATTTCTTCATTGTGTGCAAATACACAATAACTTGAGCACTTCAGAATGTGCCACCATCAAAATCTGCCCTACTACATCTGTGGACCCCTGTTGGTTGAATAATATTACATATTCCAACTGTTCTTAGGAAAACAGGCTGTACATTCAAAGTTTTATCTTCAAATCAAATGATAAAGATAACTGAAGATTCCCTCTATACTTTATGCTAATCATGTGTCATTAGTTTCTCCCTTGCAAGACATTTTACGAGTTGACACCTGGTCACCTGCTTGATTCCTGGCAGCCAGTCACATGATAAGAGTCCTTCAAGATCACGTACCCTGAATTCCAATCTCCACCCTCACAGACTCACACACTTAGAGGCTCCCGCGACTTGCGTAAGGGCTGTCCCATTCCTAAAGTCATTAAGGGTTCAGGGCTGTCCCATTCCTAAAGTCGTTAAGGGTTCAGGGCTGTCCCATTCCTAAAGTCGTTAAGGGTTCAGGGCTGTCTCATTCCTAAAGTCGTTAAGGGTTCAGGGCTGTCCCATTCCTAAAGTCGTTAAGGGTTCAGGGCTGTCCCATTCCTAAAGTCGTTAAGGGTTCAGGGCTGTCCCATTCCTAAAGTCGTTAAGTGTGCGAGGGCTCCCGGCAGACATCAGAGCCCTTACTGCTCACTTACCGTAAGTCTGCATCTCAGCAGACATTTGGAAAGGGAATTACCCACAGTTCATTGCGTTGTGACATAAAAGGAGGTTACCAGGGAGAATGTAAACAAAACGAAAGTTACGCCTGTAACTACGGTTCTATGAGTCCCGGATGACCGCCAGGCGATGCTGTAAGAAATGGATATCTTCCCTCGCGCATGCGCAATGTCGAGTACAATACCAACAATGTCACGTCACCCGTGACCCCTGCATGACCCCTGGAAGGGTATATCTTCCGGCGTCAGCATGGGATCTTCTCCTAGAATCTTCTCGCGAGAGCACGAGGATTCGGAGTGACCGGCAGGCCTGGCGGTCATCCGGGACTCATAGAACCGTAGTTACAGGCGTAACTTTTGTTCTATTTCGTCCCTACTGACCGCCAGGCGGTGCTGTAAGCACTGGATGACGAATACCAACAATGTCACGTAGGATCCCGGTCACATACCTCACTGACCAGGGGCAGAAGGACCCGGGAGTAGAACCACGCCCAATGGTTGGGGAGTGGCGACATTGATCCGGTAAAACCTGGAGAACGTGTCTGGCGACGTCCATGAAGTCGCGGTGCAGATGTCCTCCAGAGGCACCCCCTGCAGGGCAGCCAAGAAGCCGCAACGCTTCTGGTCGAGTGGCACCTTACCCCCACTGGTAAGGGGCGGCCACTGGCCCTGTGGGCGCGCTCGACGGTGTCCACCACCCAGTGGGACGGAGCTGTCCAGAAACAGCACGCCCCCTGTTGGGGCCACCATGGCAGAGAACAAGCTGCTCCGACCGTCGCACAGGCGCGGTAGCATAAGCAGCAAGGGCCCGTACGGGGCACAAAGGGCTTGGCCCACTCTCTGCAGGACCTAGGGCAGGAACGCCACGTTCGGCCACAACGTAGCCCCTGAGCTGACTGACAGGGCATGTAACTCATCGACTCGTCGATGTCATGGCGAGGAGAAAAGCTATCTCCATAGAGAGCCACTTCAGGCCCACCCGGGCCAAGGGCCCAAAAGGGTGGAGAAGAGAGGGCACCTAGCACCATGGGCAGGTCCCACACCGCTCGGGGGTTTATATTCATGTTTATGTTCTGGTTCTCTGGAAAGCGTCTAGAGACAACATCTGTTGTATTAGACGCTATATAAATAAAATCGAATGGAATCGAAAACTGGGGCCTTTGGGCTCCTCGGGGGGGGGCAGCCTCAGAGCCCCCCTGAGAAAGAGAAACCAGCCGGTGGCACCCCACGGTGGCATTCTCAACCAGGGCATGTTGCGATGAAATGACCGCCACATACACCCTTAAAGTGGACTGAGCACGGCCACCATCCAGGAGGGACCGAAAGGAACCCCAGGATCGTGGCCACGGGGCAAAGAACAGGGTCCTCTGCCCCGTCTGCACACCAGGCAGAGAATCTCCCCCACTCGCACTCATACCAGAGGCGGGTGGGAGGCACATGGGCATTCGAGATGCCAGCCCTGACGGGTTCAGGACAGCTTGACAACAATGGGTCGGGGCCGCAGCGGCCAGACTCAGAGCCAAAAGCGACGGGGTCGGGGTGCAAAACCTGAATCCCCGGCTGGAAAAGACGGTCCCTCTGGGGGGCGTCATGTTGTGTCGCAGCAGAGCCCCCGCAGCAGTGGAAACTATGTTTCCCCGGTCGGAAGGGGGCCACCAAGAGGAGCCCGTGAGCCCTCTGGAGGACCCTCTGCAAAGGCGGCTTGCGCCGGGAGAGGAAGTCCGTCACCCGGTTCCTGTCTCCAGGCAGGAACATCGCCCGAAGGCCGGGCAGGCGAGGAGCTGTCCACGCTAGGAGGCCCCGGGACACCTGCAGCAGCTGTGCAGAGTCGGGGCCCCCTCTGGTGGCTGATCAAGGAACAGTGGACACACTGTCCGACCGACCCGGCACGTGCCTCCCCCACGGGAGTTGCAAAAAATGTTAGTGTGAAGTGCAGAGCCCAGAGCTCCAGCACGTTGA
The DNA here is from genome assembly GCF_033807715.1 of Cololabis saira. NCBI lineage: Eukaryota > Metazoa > Chordata > Actinopteri > Beloniformes > Belonidae > Cololabis > Cololabis saira. Next base: position 5,122,827 of record NC_084599.1, on the reverse strand, counting down.
TGTGGCGCGTGCGGACCCGGGAGGACTACTGATGACAGCCTCCCGGCAGGGAGGGGACAGCGCCTAAGGGCACACCCCTCAGCCGGAATGTCCCGCCTTTCCAGGGTGCAAGGGTATAGACACACACCCGCGAAACCCTGACCAGCCTGCGCCCGTGCCTCTTGGCATCCAGGCGAGGCTGTCCAGCCACATTGCAGGGGGCGTAGCGACAGCAGGCCCAAAGGTATAAGAGGGGCAAGGGTTGCCATCACGCACCTGGTGAAAAAAAAATCCTCGGTGACAGGGAGAGCCCGCACAGGAGCACCCTGAACCGACAACGGTGGCCCCGGTAGGCTAGCCCCCGGAACCACCGGTGACGTGCCGCGACCGGCACGTGAAACAAGCGCCCTGTAGGTCCACAGTTGCAAACCACTTCCTCCTGACCTACGCAGAGCATCTGCTGTGGTCAAGCCTCCGGAAGGGCAGGACCTTCATGTATTCGTCGAGGTCCCTCAAGTCCAAGATGGGACGACGTCCGTCGTCTCTCTTGCTGATGAGAAAGTAGCTCAAGTAGAACCCCCAGGCCGCGGCGGGGGGTCCACCGGCATGATGGCGCTCTTGGCCAGTAGGGCGGGCAACACCTGAGCCCGAGCCGGAATGTTTGCCGGGTCTCTGACGATGGTCATCTCAACCCGGCCAGAGATAGGAGGCCGGTGTCGGAACTGCAATACGTACCCCTGGGCTAGGGTGGAAACCACCCGGGCCCCAATGAGCAGGCAGCCCAGTAACCGAGCTGCTGCCGGAAAAGTAGCTGACGACCGGCTCCGTGGCCTTAGCGCCGTCTCCCCCGGGCTCCGGACGTCCCGGGGGGGGCGACGGTCGGGATCAACGCCCCGACGCTGGTGGGACGGTCCGCGCACAGGGGGGCGAAAGTCACCAGCAGGCTGACTCACAGACCGCTGAAAGCCGCGCCGGCCGCCGTGGGCAGGCGGCCGGGGGCGAGGCCCGGGGGCCGGCGGATAATGCTCTGCACGGAGGAACAAACCGTCCCCTCCCGAGAGCTCTGGGCAGATGAGTGCGAGGAGAACCCCGAGCGCTGTGAGGCCGGGTCCCCTGATGACACGTTGAAGTGGCTCGCCGAGGCTGCAATGGATATGGCGTCCTCCGGCAGCGGCGGTGGCGACCCCAGAGCAAACTCTGGCATGGCAGGTTCCACCTGGCCAGTACCAGGTTGCAGATTGAGGAGGGGCGCCTTCATCTGCTCCATGTCGGCAGCCAAGCGATCTACCTTCGAGGAGAGCTGGCTCGTCATCCGCCGTCGTTTGGGGGCCCCCACCACTCTCTTTGCCGATCGCTTCAGAGAAGACCCCGGCTGAGATGAGGGGAGGCTGGCCAACGGCCCCGCTGCTCAGGGCCGAGGCACGACACGCAGAGGTCCTGGTCATCCGCAGGGTCCAGGGCGGCCACGGATGTGCTGGCAGGAGAGAGGAGCGGACACGCTGCCGTTCACACGAATGTGTCGGTGGGAGCGGTCACGCTGCCGTCACCACGGATGTGCCGGTGGGAGAGGGGAGCGGACGCGCTGCAGTCACCACGTAGGTGTCGGTGGGAGAGGGGAGCGGAAACGCTGCCGTCACCACAGCGAGCACGCTGCCGTCACCACCAATATGAAGGTGGGAGAGGGGAGCAGCCACGCTCCCGTCAATACGGGTGTGTCAGTGGGAGAGGGGAGCGGAAACGCTGCCGTCACCACAGCGAGCACGCTGCCGTCACCACCGATATGCAGGTGGGAGAGGGGAGCAGCCACGCTACCGTCAATACGGGTGTGTCATTGGGAGAGGGGAGCGGAAACGCTGCCGTCACCACAGCGAGCACGCTGCCGTCACCACCGATATGCAGGTGGGAGAGGGGAGCAGCCACGCTACCGTCAATACGGGTGTGTCAGTGGGAGAGGGGAGCGGAAACGCTGCCGTCACCACAGCGAGCACGCTGCCGTCACCGCCAATATGCAGGCGGGAGAGGGGAGGGCCACGCTGCCGTCACCACGGCTATGAGAAAAGGCAAAAATAGGCGTCTTTACTCAAAAAGAAGAGAACAATCCTCTCTCGTTTCTTTCCTTTTTTTTTTTTTTTTTTTTCAAAAGAAAAAAATTATCAGCAAGGAAAAAACAATGTCACATTAATAAAGTGGGAGAGGGAGCGAAACGCTGCCGTCACCACAAATGAGCCGGTGGGAGAGGGGCGTGGCCTTCACCACGGCTGTAAGAAAGACCGAAAAAGGTGTTTGTGTTGTTTTTTTCAAAAGAAAAAAATAATCTGCAAGGAAAAAATAATGTCCAATTAATAAAGTGGGAGAGGGGGCGAAACGCTGCCGTCACCACAAATGAGCCGGTGGGAGAGGGGCGTGGCCTTCACCACGGCTGTAAGAAAGACCAAAAAAGGTGTTTGTATTGTTTTTTCAAAAGAAAAAAATAATCCTTTTCCGTCTTCTTTTTTTTTTTCCTTTTTTTTTTTTTTTTTTCAAAAGAAAAAAATAATCTGCAAGGAAAAAATAATGTCGTCACATTAATAAGTGGGGAGAGGAAGCGAAACGCTGTCTCCCTGCGCAGATTGTGATCAGGTGTCAGGCGCAGCTTGACATCTTACCTTCTGTCAGCTGGGCAGGGGGGCGGGGCGGGGAGACGCCGCCGCAACCCGACACCATCAATACCGCGTCGGCCACAGCTCCTCGGAGGACGAAAAAAATCGTTACTCCTACCTTACGGCACGAAGCTGCACAGAGGCCGGCGGGTTTCTTAGGGAGGAAAGGAAGGAGCTTCACAAAGCTCCTATTTCCGTCCTGTACTTCAGACGCGCGATGCGAGAAGAATAAGGAGAAGATCCCATGCTGACGCCGGAAGATATACCCTTCCGGGGGTCATGCAGGGGTCACGGGTGACGTGACATTGTTGGTATTGTACTCGACATTGCGCATGCGCGAGGGAAGATATCCAGTGCTTACAGCACCGCCTGGCGGTCAGTAGGGACGAAATAGAACAGGGGGCGGAGGAAAAGATTAATGTGCGACTGCGAGACGAAAGAAGTTCACCTGTAAGTATAAATACATATCCTACTGGTGATTTAAATTCAGAAACTGTTGTCCCGTGATGATTTTTCAACGGTCCTATTATTTCCTTTACAAACAAGGAGCGACCAACAAACGGAGGGAAGAAAAACAAGAAAAGGACAAATGAAGTTTTGGACTTTCTTCAAGACTAAAGACAAGAAAAGAGGCTGAGGGAGCTGGATGAAAAGGAGGAGGAGGGGGAAAAGAAGAGGGATGACCTGTTATCTAAGTTAGAAGATGGAGGACAAAATGTAGTTTTCTTCATCATTTTTTTATTCATAATTTGAGGTTCAATTTCATTTGTTTTCATTTTATATTAGTCAAATCCTCAGTTGACCTGCTGGTGTTGAATAAACAAGACTTGCTTTTCTTTAATCTGAGTAGTGTTTGAATTAAGATTCCCTTTGTTAACAGAAATGCATACATGTAAATACTAGCAAGATAGTTTTAGATCCAACACAAACAAGTCAGGCAGTAATTTGGTTATTAATTTATTTATGACCACAAAATTTAAACAATTTCAGCAAGTTGAACAAAAACGTTGCAGTAAATAGTGATAATATTTAGCTCAGGTTACCATCAATTTATACGCTCTCTTACAAAAATGAAATGACATCATGCTCAAAATGGAAAGTAATATTAGTTGGTCATAACACAGCTGGAATATTTAACTCAGGATACCATCAGTTTACACGCTCTTACAAAAATGAAATTACTCTGTGATTGAGCCTGGCATACTGGATGCGCTGGTATGGGTAGATTGAAAGAAATACACTACATTAACAAGGAAATACATATTGTACTGTGCGCATATTTAAATTGTGTTCTTTGTTGAATTTTATGCTCCTTTATATAGGCTACCACTTTGTTTTCAAACATCCGTAGGATGATCATTCCCAAACTTATAATACCAGTACGCAGTGATGGGTGTAATGCGTTACAAAGTAACGCATTACTGTAACGAGATTACATTCGGCAGTAACGCAGTAATGTAACGCGTTAGAGTTGTAATTTGGGTAATCCCGTTATAGTTACTCTAAGACAATAAAAAATACGTTACTTTAGTTACTTTAAGCTTTTCAGCATGTAGAACAGGAGAACAGAAAAGAAAATCAAACTTGCCTTTCATGCGTCTTCACATGGTCTTCACGCGTTGGGCACATGTTGCGCAACACTTGTCTGATTTAAAGCTGATTTTGGTTCCGCGTTAAATCGACGCAGAGCCTACGGCGTAGGGTACGCGACGACGGACACCGTACGGTGCGCATCGCCGCGTACCCTACGCCGTAAGTTCTGCGTTGGTGTAACGCAGAACCATAAATCAGCCTTTAACGTGATTTGACGGGATTTTACGTGATTTTACGGGACTTCTGGTGCTGATCTGGGCACTGCAGTAATAAGGTTCCAACTACAGGGCTGTCTCAGAAAATTTGAATATTGTGATAAAGTTCTTTATTTTCTGTTATGCAATTAAAAAAAAAAATGTCATACATTCTGGATTCATTACAAATCAACTGAAATATTGCAAGCATTTTATTATTTTAATATTGCTGATTATGGCTTACATTTTAAGATTAAGATTCCCAGAATATTCCAATTTTTTGAGATAGGATATTTGAGTTTTCTTAAACTATAAACCATGATCAGCAATATTAAAATAATAAAAGGCTTGCAATATTTCAGTTGATTTATAATGAATCCAGAATGTATGACATTTTTAGGGCCCGAGCACTTGCAGTGCGAAGGCCCTATTGTATTTGCAGGAATTATTCTTCTTCTTCTTATTGTTCTGACAAAAGGAAGGCCTTTTTGCCCCCCTAAACGTGCCCAAAAAGTCACCAAATTTTGCATGCAAGTCAGGCCTGGCGAAAAATTTGATATTTAATGGTTTGCATTAATGGGCGTGGCAAAATGGCTCAACAGCGCCCCCTTGAAAACTTTGTGCCTCAAGCCCCACAATGCGGATTGTCGTACATGCACGAAAATCGGTACAGACCTGTATCATGGCGCAACTTAAAGAAAAGTCTCTGGGCGTCATGTCGAGAAACCGAACAGGAAGTCGGCCATTTTGAATTAATCGTGTCATTTTGGCGAAATTTATGCCTTCCTTCGGCAGTTAATACGGCCCGAACCGTAACGTGCCCACAAGTGTGTTATACATCAAAATGTGCGTCTCCATCCTCCGACACCACGCATTACTTTTCTCTTTCAAAAGCGTTACCGTGGCGACGCTAGACGCCAAAAAGCGTGCACACCCTTCATCTGATTGGTTCAGACAGAAAAAACTTTGCGCCTCAAGCCCCATAATACGGTTTGACGTACATGAACGAAAATCGGTACACACCTGTATCATGTCGCAACTTAAAGAAAAGTCTCTTGGCGCCGTGGCCGAAACCGTACAGGAAGTCGGCCATTTTGAACATTCTGAATTAATCGCGTAATTTTGGAGCAATATATGCCATTCCTTCGAGAATTAATACGGCCCGAACCGTATCGTGAACCCAGATGTGTTATACATCAAAATGTGCGTCTCCATCCTGCGACTACACGCATTACTTTTCTCTTTCAAAAGTGTTACCGTGGCGACGTTAGACGCCAACAAGCGCACCCCCCCTTCATCTGATTGGTCCATATTTGATAGTTCCCCAAAAGGCACCAAATTTGGCACGCAAGCCAGGCCTGGCGATAAATTTAATATTTCATGGTTTGCATTAATGGGCGTGGCAAAATGGCTCAACAGCGCCCCCCGGAAAACTTTGTGCCTCAAGCCCCACAATACGGTTTGATGTACATGCACGAAAATCGCTACACACCTGTATCATGGCACAACTTAAAGAAAAGTCTCTTGGAGCCATGGCCGAAACCGAACAGGAAGTCGGCCATTTTGAAATCTGATTGGTCCATATTTCATAGTTCTCCAAAAGTCACCAAATTTGGCATGCAAGACAGACTTGACGATAAATTTGATATTTCATGGTTTGCATTAATGGGCGTGGCCTAACGGCTCAACAGCGCCCCCTAGAATACTTTTCTCTGCCATAACTTTTGAATGGTTTGACATAGGAAGTTGTGGGTGGTGTCATGGGACTCTGTATGGAGTCCTTGAGCTTCGTTGGCCTTAATTAGCCCCGCCCCTTCTGATTGGTTGTCCCGATTTTCTGCTATAACTTTTGAATGGTTTGACATAGAGAGTCGTGGGTGGTGTCATCAGATTCGTTATGGAGTCCTTGAGCTTCGTTGGCCTTAATTAGCCCCGCCCCTTCTTCTGATTGGTTGTCCCTTTTTTCTGCTATAACTTTTGAATGGTTTGAAATAGGAAGTCGTGGGTGATGTCATTTCTGATATGCTTATGGGGGGCGGTGGCCGTGAGTGCGAGGGCCCGTTCATCGCTGCTTGCAGCTTTAATTGTTTTTGTAATTGCATTACAGAAAATCACAATATTCTAATTTTCTGAGACAGTCCTGTATATGTTGTTCATTGGCAATCGAGTTATGGTGCAGCTCAGGTGATATTGCGGACTAATCCAAAAGTAATGTAACTAGTTACTTTCAGCAACCAGTAACTAAGTAGTGTAAGGGATTACTTTTTTTAAAGTAACTAGTAATATGTAATGGATTACTTTTTTTGAGTAACTACCCCAACACTGCCAGTACGTAACAAAAGTGCAACTACAAACACATGGAGTGCTGCTGGGTGTATGAAAAGTATACTTCAGGTGCTCTTCGGCATGGGGATCCAAAAGATTGAAAAACAATTTAGAAAAACCGAGGCACTCAAGAAGTTAGAAAAATATAAAAAGCCTTTATTGAATCATGGCTTAGTAAAAGTCAAAAACTGCCAACCATGTAGGCCTTCTTCAAGGCAGATAACAAATACGAGCTTAACAGCTTAAGAAAACTCAAATATCCTATCTCAAAAAATTTGAATATTCTGGGAATCTTAGGGCCAATCCCAATTCTCCTTCACTCGCCCTTCTTTTCTCCACTCGCACTTCTTTTCTTCCCTAAGCCCTAAAAAAGAAGGGGGAGATTTTAGGGCACTTGAAATCTAGGGCACTTGGCCCAGGTGCCTGTCCCAATTCTCCCCCTACCCCTCGTTTCCATCCCTAGCCTGATCAGGAAGCTGAGAGCCAAAAGCTGTTTTAATTTCAGCTGTAGCGCTGTTAATATGGCACTTATATTCCATATAAAAAAATGTGCACAGAAATATTTACAAAAAAAAAAGTTTGCAGTGTATGTGCTGCTACTGCTGATGAGGTGTCCTGTCCACCATTTTCTCTAAAAGGTTTAGGAACCTGTCCATATGTTCTTCATATAGTTTTGTACTTGTGTGGTTTTACTCACTTGGAAATACTTTTAAATTGTCTAATAAAACTTGTTACACAACAGTTTTCTCTTCTGGGGTTTGTCAAAGTAAGGTAATGTCTCAAATTATAAACTGTACAACAAGATCAATAGTAAAATAAGGATAGTGAGAGAATCCGCAGTAAAAAAGGCTTTATTTGCTATATTCAAATAACATTTTTAAAAAGAAAAAAGTAAACATTGCACGCAGAACAAAGAAAGGTGCTGTTCCATATAAAAAAATTTGCACAGAAATATGTACAAAAAAAATATTGCAGTGTATGTGCTGCTACTGCTGATGAGGTGTCTGGTCCACCATTTTCTCTAAAAGGTTCAGGAACCTGTCCATGTGTTGTTCATTCTTTTGACATCTTCTGTCTTCTTTGGCGGCCTCAGCTTGAAGGAAGTCCTGCATAGAGAGTTTCTTTTTTTGGGGGGATCGGGGGGAAAGTGGACCTGATGCCTGAAGCTTCCAGCTTCCTCTTCCAGCTGGTGAGGCAGAGCTTGAGGCCGATGTGCTGGCGTCTTCCAAAGTGTTCTGAGATAAAAAAAAAGATGGATACACATGATTACACACATGACTGGACTATCATACACACCCACAACATCATACCAGGTTCATTATCACTGTATAAATAAAAATTACCTCTGTGCTTTCCTCTGAATTTGTCAGAGAGGATACCGGTGAGGATGGAGGGTCGATTATGTTCTGAAAAGAAAATAACAGTTAGATCTTCAGGTACTGTAGTGTCGTATCACTCACAATCAGGAGGAACCACCGGTCGTAGCACAAGCTAGCTATAGGAAGAAGGACTGGGGAATAAGATTGTGCTTTTTTACTGCTAAACTTACCATGAGTATTTGCGAGGGATCTTCATAAGACGCCGACAAACATGGAGGCTGGATTGAAGGTCTGGACCCCAAAACCTCATGCATCTCTTTGTAGAAAGGCCATGAGGCTGCTGTGGCCTCCCCACTGTCTGTCTCGGAACACACACACACACACACACACACACACACACACACACACACACACACACACACACACACACACACACACACACACACACACACACACACACACACACACACACACACACACACACAATTTACAGAAGATTATTAATAAATACTTTACATGGATTTTTTTTTGTTAAGCATCATCTCTTCAGCAGATAATATTAATTACCATAACCATTGCTTACCTTATATTTTTTTTAAGATTTTCCCATGTTTTGCCAACTTTTGCTGTGGTCTCCTTCCCCTCCAGTTCCAGCTCTTTGATGAGTTTCCTGTAACAGAAAACAGTGATGAATAGTAGTTATACCATGGTTAAGGACCCCATCACAGATATTCTGCAAGCAGATAGCTAGATCACTCACTCCCACAGCGGTTTAGCAGCATATTTCTTCTTAGTGAAATTCTCCTCGTTGGTAGTCCTAAACCTTATTAAGTGTCGGACCTGATCCGGAGTCCCTGGAATGAAATGTGATTACTGCAATGCACAAACGTCCTCGTAAAAAAAAAAAAAACAAACAACAACAAAAAAAAGTTTGAACTATGATAACAAGGCAGCAAGCGACGTTATTACTTCGTAACCCCCCCCCCCAAATAACGTTTCTGCCTTATAGTAATGTGAAATATACAACAAATTTGTAGAAAATATGAGAGTTAACGAGTAGTTAACAGGACACAGCAATGTTATCTACCCGACTCATCATGAACAGCCACATATTATCTTACGTTAACTCAGAATCAGAATCAGCTTTATTGGCCAGGTTCTAACATTGTCCAACAAGTAATTTCACTCCGGTAATTTCACTCTTTGGTATTAAAAATAAACAATAAACAATGTGGTATTTCTATGTACTGTTCAAACTGTTAAAACATACAAAAGCACTGTGATTTTTTTAATTCCATGGGACATTATACTTACATTTGTGGGTTCAATATCCTCCTGCTCTTTGCAGTTCGCCATTTGACTCAAAAAAATGAAAAAATGCTTGCTTGCTCAAAATCGAGACGAGTCTGTAAAGCATGTTTTCCTCGGTCGGCGAGCTAGACGCAGCCTACGGCGTAGCTTACGTAGCTTACGTAACCATATTCCGGCGCGATCTTAGCGAACAACGGACAAAAAAGGGATGATGTACATTCACTGAGTGAATATTATGAAAGTAAAATATCGGTTTGCGCCGAGAAATGTAATCAAAATGCATTTTTATGCAGAAACTAACTCAAAATATTGATTTTACTCCCAAAAAAAACAGAAATGTCCTCCATGTTTTTTTTTTTGATTCAGTCCCGCAAATGACGACGAAAAGCATTCTGGGAAATCTTCATACCCCCTCGCTCGCCAAGTCAGCATCTGAAATCCCTCGATTTGAAGGGGCTATTCTCAGCCCCTAGCCCTCGTTATGCCCCCTCCCCCTAGGTGAAAAGAGGAATTGGGACACCACTACCTTCACGGGAACGCGCAAAAGTTAGGGTTAGGGAAGAAAAGGAGGGCGAGGGGGAGTATTGGGACGCACCCTTAATCTTAAACTGTAAACCATAATCAGCAATATTAAAATAATAAAAGGCTTGCAATATTTCAGTTGATTTGTAATGAATCCAGAATGTATGTCACTTTGTTTTTTTTTAATTGCATTACAGAAAATAAAGAACTTTATCACAATATTCTAATTTTCTGAGACAGTCCTGTATTTACAGCAACAATACAAAAAAGGCAGATGTGTGAAAGAAAAGATAAAATTATTTATTTGAAATCATACCTGTTCCTCCTGCAATGGCGGCGACTTTTCCTGAAACAAAACAGGACAATTCACATGAACCAGTTACTGTAAACATCACTGAGCAGCTCAGTGCTTTAAGTGGACAAAAATAAGTGCCGGTAGCCTACTCTCCTTATTCAACTGATGTCAGGTAAATTAGGCGGTGGGTAACAGCAAATGATTAAGTGATATATTTAAATACTAGGACATTATCCTGATTTTTAAAAAGAAAATTGTTTTATTGAATTTTCCAAACAAATTATGTGTACACAAGAAAACGCTCACATTCACTGGCAGACAGTACAGAGAGTTGTAAAAAAAAAAGGGGGGGGATGGTGGATTTGATCATATGGGGACAGATAATTTGTGCTGATTACAAATAATATAATATATTACAAATAATAGCAGTGACCAAAACACCTGCAGAAATACTGCAGGAATGACATAGCAGCAGTTAAATGCAGCCTTCTGTAAGCTTTAAATATCCACTGGGCTTACATCAAAACACAACAAGGCTCTGCGTCGATTTAGCGCGGAACCATAAATCAGGCTTTACGAGTGAACGTCTCACGAGGGGCAGTCGCGTTGCGACGCCACTGTAGCCAAATCACAAGGAGAGAACAGAGAACTGTGAGCTCATGAGAAGTCCCGGTGTTGTGCCCAAAAGTGATTGCCTGCCAGAATCTGATTTTTACCCTGAAAATGGGTATTTTCACCTGCCAAAAATTGATTGAAGGCCAAATACAGTTAATGAAAGGTTGTTTCTACCTAAATATGATTTGATCAAATTTCTTGAGCTTCATAATATAAACACTAGAGCTCACAGGATTGCTTAACTCTTTTAAAGGACCATTACAACACAAAATAGGCATTTTCACCTGCCAAAAATTGATTGAAGGCCAAATACAGTTAAAAGAAAAGTTGTTTCTGCCTAAATATGACTTGATCTCATTCTTGAGCTTCGTAATCTGAAAATCTGACGTTTTAGTGCTCTCGCTCAACGGGCTGCTGTGCGCGCTCCCGCGGCCCGAAATCAGAAGAAATCAGATTCTGGCAGGCAATCACTTTTTGGCACAACACCTGTTGGTACGCCGTAAAAAGTCCCGGTACCCCAGAGGCTAATATTGAGAAGTGGGGGTACTCCGTACCGCTGCGGCCCACTTAAAGCTCAGTCTGACCTTCATACAAAACACTGTAAGCAAGCACCTTTCAACAAAAAAAAAAATAATCAAGTTATTCTGATAATGGCTACTCACCAAGACTCATATTTGTTCTCGGTCAGACTCAGACACTGACGACGCTGCTGCAGTGGATTAGAATTGTTTTATTGTGGAGAATTGAAAACGAAACATAACACGTGCTGCATTCAAGGCACACACCAGTCGTGGGAAAAGGGGAAGACATCCCTTTCCGACAGTATTTTACAATAGGTCCCGTATTACATTTTAAGACGGGTTTACAAGAAATATATAATAATGACCTGTCAACCTCTTACAAACTACAACTACGTGCTCAGAATCTCAGAAATGTTGTCGACATTCTTATGTGTGTAATTCCTATAATAGAAAATACATTAAAAGGGAATTAAATTACATTCATTTGACATATTTTCAGTTTATTTACATATTGATTTCCTTCAAGTTAAACATTTACATTTTCTTTTAATTTGTCATTTCCACTCATGTTTCTCTGTTATTCGCTGAAGGATCATACAGATGTGCGAGGCTAGTGCCAACTCAGTTAGGAGAGGAACAAGAATGCTTTTTATAAATGATTAGATGATGTTAGGGGATAAACTAATGCTGCAGGAGGGCAGGATGGAGATGTTTGGCACTGGGGCACAAAAGATGCTGCTAGATGTCAGACTGTTTACCCTTTCACTTAGCTTTCTCTGATAAAGTTACATTTTTTTTAAAAAACTTACTTTGAATGAAAAGTAATATGTATATAATAATCCAAGTTTAGTGTGGTTTATTTGCACATAAAACAGAACCTGTATAAACAGTAAAAACAATGGTCAAATGAAGCATTGTGCAGGAGAGGTGGAAGCCAAAAAGGCTTATGAAAATGCCTCCCCTTTTGTTATGCCCCCAGTCTAGGGGTGCCTAGGACACAACATGAAAAGGCCCCATCTTCCCCAAGTCCCAAGTAGCCACAAACAAGATTTGGTTTCACTTTAAAAAGGAAGTGATTTATTAACAAAAGTAGATCAACTTGAAAAGTAATCTGAGACTGAGCTGCTAGGCTTCAGGGTGGACAAAGGCCAAAACAACAAACAAAAGGGTCCTGTTTTAGGAGTAGGTAACTGACCTGTCAAACAAAAGAAAACAAATGACACAAGGCTTACCTCCCTAACTAAAATAAACAGGAGAAAACGAAGTTAACAGAATTGGCAGCCCACCCTTACTTTACTCAAAAGTCAATATCTTCCAAAACCTATATGTAGGAGCCATAATTCTCCTCTGCTTTTATGTTCACGGTCTCGTATTGCACCTGCACATTTCATTGACACTTTGGGTGGTGGGCGTGTTCACCGGGGCATGGGCGGTAACAGCTGATGATAGTATTTCATTCATTACCTTCACCTGCTCAGGGTTTGACAGAGAGGGGGTGAGCTCGAGGAGGTGATATTTTTCTGTTGACCGCAATCACGCAATCACGCACTCACGCACGCAAATGTTGTCTTGGGAACTGGTACCTGGATTATTTTTACGTGCAAGCAAAGAAAAGAATAAATGTTCAGACGCATAATTGGAGTGGAACTGAATTCTTTATACAAGCGCGTCACAGTGTTTCCTCCCCTGCTTAGTCCCTCGCGGCCCCTTTTTTTTGGATTAACAACGGCCGCAATATATGTCAACAGAAAAGTTTTCATCCAAAGTGTTGATCAAGAGGAGTAAACTGTTTTCGTTCATTAAGGATTCCTCATATCGCGCTGGAGCGCTTTGGATCTAAGGAAACATTGAAACGCCTGGAGCACCGCTGCGCGTGCACGCGCTTCATTCATTCATTCGTTCTTTCATTCACAAAAGGAAGCCACGGAGACAAGGTGGGGCAAACGACACAGCAACAGAAGCGGTATGTAGAAACTCGATTTCAGTTCTTGCTGTGTGGATTGTTTGTTTGAGCACAGTCTGAAAACTCTGCTGCCGCTTGTCCATTGGGGACGTGATGTTGTTTGCTGGTGTCGTTTGCTGAAGTGGATGACGTTTATGAGGCAGCGGTGAAGTGATTGATCGTTTTGAAGTGGATTTTGAGTTTGCTACTGGAAAATGTCAGTGAGTGGATCAAAGGCGAGTTCAGTTGAAAATGGTTCAAAAATGGATGAACAAAAAAGAGAAATTAAACTCACTACCAAGGCCCTGTTCAATAAAATTGAAACTCTCCAGAAGGAACGTAAAGCAATGGTTAACAAAATTAAAGGTTTAACAAACACAATAAAGGATCTTATGCAAAATGATGATAATTTCCCACAAGTGCAGTCTCAAATGGAGAAGTTGAATCAAATGGTTGAAAACACCACCCTGTTCCATGAGTCTCTGATTCCTTTACTTCCTAAAAAGGAACAGGAAAAACAAAATGAATGGTTTGCAAATGTGCTCAGATGTAATAATGGATTTGTTGTGGATGCTCAGCAGTGGTGTTCTGAAACTGGGAGACAAATAAGCAATACCATTGCCCAGGTTGCAAAGAATGATGAATTAAATGATGAAATAAATGGAACAAATGATGTTCCCATGTCTGTAACACAACAGGGGTCAACTCTCATTCAAGTTTCTGATACACATCAAGCTGAGAAAGAGTCTCATGTTTCATCTCATGTTTCAAAGCACTCGGGACAAAATGATGGAGCCTCTGTTGCACAAGATGACATTAAACCATACGACAGTGTGTCAAACATTGGAAGCAGACGGTCTGGAAAGCAAAGCTCTACTGGAAGTAGGTCCAGTAGCTCAACAACATCATCAGCTCGCATTCAGGCTGAGGCTGACATGGCCGCTCTCATGGCAAAACAAAGGCTTTTAAAGGACAAGCATGCATTGGAGGAACAGGAGGAGCTGTTAAGGAAGAAAAAGGAGCAACTTGCACTTGAAACGGAGATAGCTGCATCAGTGGCTAAAGTGAATGTGCTGAGAGGCTCTGGAGGATCTCGTGTAGCAAGTAGTACATCTGTGAAATCTGATGGCATGACCTCTTACTTTGAAAAGGGGCAAAGGAAACTAAAGACACTCAGCGCTGATGCAACCCCATTTGTGCCTGATACAAACATTTCAGCTGGCCAGAATGGTTCACATGTTTTGGGCGCAAGACCTAAAGTGGGATATTTAAATCAGGATTTACAACCTCCACCCACATTGTCAAGACGCTCAGAGGCTAAAATACATCAAAGTGCAACACAAACTCAAGCACCTCCTCTGTTTCAGCCACACCAAGGCTATCTCCCTGCAGCACCAGTGCCAGGCAGTCGAGCATCTTCACAGCCTCAGCACCAAAGCAACCCCCCTGCAGCACTGGTTCCAAGCAGTGACCAGCACAACATAATCACAGTCTTGGAGAAACAGAATGAAATAACAGCCTTGTTAGTTCAACAGCAGTCTCTTTCATTTTTGCCTAGAAGAGACATTCAAATTTTTGACGGTGACCCTTTGCAATATCACACATTCATAAGGGCTTTTGAGAACAGCATTGAAAAGAAGACTGACAACTCAAGAGACTGCCTATATTTCCTCGAACAGTACACCAGGGGGCAGCCTCGGGACCTCGTTCGGAGTTGTCAGCATATGGTCCCTGATGGAGGATATGCCAAGGCTAAGAATTTGCTACAAGAGCATTTTGGCAATGCACAGAAAATTGCTTCAGCCTACATGGAAAAGGCTTTTTCATGGCACCCAATAAAATCTGAAGATGTGAAAGCTCTGCAGGCATTTGGTCTCTTTTTGAGAGGCTGCTGCAACGCCATGGAAGAAGTTGAATACATGTGTGATTTGGACATGCCTGCCAATATGCTAACCATCATAAAAAAGTTGCCCTACAAACTCAGGGACAGGTGGAGGACTGTGGCATGTGAGCTGCAGGAGAGGCGTGGACGGAGAGCTACGTTTACTGACGTTGTTGGCTTCATTGAACGACAAGTGAAGATTGCAAGTGATCCACTGTTTGGGGATATACAAGACGCTCCATCAGTTGCAGCAACCAAGGATGTGAGAGTTAAGTTTCAACCTCGCTCTAGGACAAAAGGGAGTAGCTTTGCTACCACCATTGCCACAGTGGAAAGGAAAGTTGAGCCTGTGACAAAGCCGAAGGAGAGAAGCTCATCTGGGACAAGGGTTTGCCTGTTTTGTGGAGGTGGACATTCACTGGATCTGTGCCTTCAATTGGAAAAGAAGGCGCACAGTGAGAAAATTGATTTCTTAAAGGGACATGGTGTGTGTTTTGGATGCCTGTGCATTGGGCACATGAGTAGAGACTGTAAGAAACGGCTTTCATGCAAAGTATGCAGTCTGAAGCACCCTAGCATACTTCATATTCACTCAAAAGAAAAAGAAACAAGTTCACTGCAAACCAAGGGAGAATCGGAGTCGGCACTGGGCGGGGCTCTGATCTCTGTCCAAACCAGTGGTCTTACAGGGGCTGGTGAGCATGATTGTACGCTCTCCATCGTGCCAGTTCATGTCAAGCCTAAGAAGGGGCATGAAACAATGATTACTTATGCCTTCCTGGATCCTGGGAGCTCCGCCTCATTCTGCACAGAGAGGCTGATGAACAGGTTGAATCTCAGGGGAAGAAGAACAGGCATTCTCCTTCGCACTATGGGTCAGGAGAAGGTCGTTGAAAGCTACGTTGTCTCAGATCTGGAAGTGGCTGGATTGGATAGTGATTGTTTTTGTGATCTGCCTGATATCTTCACACAGAAAAACATGCCAGTTCATCAAAGTAACATTCCTAGACAGAAAGACCTCCAAAGGTGGCCACACCTGAAACACATACAAATAACAGAGATTGATTCAGAGATTGACCTGTTGATTGGAACAAATGTTCCCAAGGCACTGGAGCCATGGCAAGTTGTTCGGAGTGTTGATGGAGGCCCATACGCGGTTAAAACCATGTTGGGCTGGACCATAAATGGACCTCTCGGAGGAGAGGGAAGTAGAGCAGCTATTTGTGGACAGCCACATGTCACAGTCAATAGGATCTCTGTGGCAAGATTTGACGACATGTGGAAGCAGCAGCTAAAGGTCGATTTCCCTGAGTGCAGTCAGGATGAGCAGATGGGCTTGTCGAGAGAGGACGATCGCTTTATGGAGTACGTCACAAAGTCTGCAAAGCTGATCGATGGCCATTACAGTATTGGCTTACCCTTGAGGAAAGTGGATGTGAACATGCCAAATAACAGAAGGATTGCCGAACAGCGGGCTCTGAGCCTCAAGAGAAGGTTTGATAAGAATGCTTCGTTTCATGCAGATTACGTTGCTTTCATGAATGACATCATCTCCAAGGGCTATGCAGAGAAAGTATCAGATGAGGACCTAGAGCGTAGTGATGGTAGGGTCTGGTATATACCACATCATGGTGTATACCACCCGCAGAAGAGAAAGATCAGAGTCGTATTCGACTGTGCAGCTACGTTCCAGGGAACATCGTTGAACGCACAACTCCTGCAGGGTCCTGATCTTACCAGCACACTGATTGGTGTCATGACTCGGTTCAGAAAGGAACCCATTGTGCTCATGGCAGACATCGAGGCCATGTTTCACCAGGTTAGAGTACCACCTGAAGATTCAGATCTATTGAGGTTTCTCTGGTGGCCGGAGGGAGATCATTATCAGAACCTGGTGGAGCATAGAATGGTTGCACATCTGTTTGGAGCTACATCCTCACCAAGTTGCGCAAGTTTTGCACTTAGGAAGTGTGCAGAGGACAATCAGGAGCAGTTCAGCCCCAAGGTAATTGACACAGTCCTGCACAATTTCTATGTTGATGATTGCCTTTCATCTGTGGCTTCTGAAGAGGAGGCAGTAGCACTATATCAAGACCTGCGTGCCCTTTGTGCTAAAGGGGGTTTTAAACTCACAAAGTGGATTAGCAACCGACGTGCTGTGCTGACTGCTATACCTCCAGAAGAGAGAGCTAAGGAGGTTAAGGATCTGGACTTGGACAATGACACACTTCCTATAGAAAGAGCATTGGGCGTACAGTGGTGTGTGCAGTCGGATATGTTTAAGTTCAAGATCATGATCAGAGACAGACCTTTAACCAGGAGAGGGATCCTATCCACAGTCAGCTCTATCTATGACCCCTTGGGAATCTTGGCGCCTGTGGTTCTATCTGCCAAAAAGATTCTTCAGGACTTATGCAGAAAGGGACTTGGTTGGGACAATGCTATACCGACGTCGGCTGCACAAGAATGGACAGGATGGCTGGAGGAACTCTGTCAGCTTGCAGATTTCAAGGTTGAGAGATGCCTGAAACCAGTGGATTTTGGGGAGGTAGTGTCTGCTCAGCTACACCATTTCGCAGATGCAAGTGAAAGCGGCTATGGGACAGTGACTTACCTGTTATTACACAACATTCACAGGCAAGTGCACTGTGTTTTCATAATGGGGAAGGCCAGGGTTGCCCCATTGAAACCGATCACTATCCCTCGTATGGAGCTGACGGCTGCCATGGTGGCGAGTCGAATGGATGAGATATGGAAGAAGGAGCTGCGGATGCAACTTCATGACTCAATTTTTTGGACTGATAGTACTTCTGTACTGAAGTACATCAGGAATGAGACCTCAAGGTTCCGAATTTTCGTAGCCAACAGGGTGTCAAAGATACTCAGTGTGTCGAATCCGTCTCAGTGGAGGTATGTTAATACTACCAACAATCCTGCTGATATGGCCTCCAGGGGAGTCAAAGTGGAGTCACTGCTGAAGGACGACGCTTGGGTGTCTGGACCTCGGTTTCTCAGTGGACCTTTAGAGGAGTGGCCTGTAAACCCTGATAGTTCTGGGAAAATCTCCCTAGATGACCCTGAGATCAAGATGAGCCAGGTGAACGCGGTACAGGCTGAAGAGGAGGTTGATGCAGTAACCCGTTTGATCAATCACTTCTCCTCTTGGACCCATCTAAAAAAAATGGTTGGTTGGATCCTCAGGTTTAAGAGCCTGCTGCTGCGTCTTTGTCAGGAAAGGAGGCAATTGAGTGTGACTCTTGCTCAGTCTGGCCTGGATAAGAACCAACAGGAAAGAGAAATGGAGAAGGGGATGCAGAGTGTCAAGGCTCAAGCTGCTAGTGGTTCTCTTTCAATTGAGGAGCTCAGAAAGGCTGAGATGGAGATCATCTGCTTCTGTCAAAAGAAGAGGTTTCCAGATGAGTTCAACAGCTTGCTAAAGGGAGAGAGTGTGAAAAGGACTAGCCATATCTACAAGCTCAATCCAGTCCTCAACGATGGTGTTCTAAGAGTCGGGGGGCGTCTTAGCCGAGCAGCTATGCCTGAAGAAGCTAAACATCCTGCCATATTGGCGAAAGATCTTCACATTTCTGATATCATTCTTCAGCATATACATCAGGAGGTGGGACATAGTGGTCGCAACCACATGTTATCTAGCCTGCGTCAAAGGTATTGGATCCCAGGTGCTAGTGTGGCTATAAGGAGAATCCTGTCGAAATGTATTGTCTGTCGGCGACTGTATGCTGCTCCAGCACACCAACAAATGGCAGACTTGCCTCGGGACAGAGTTTCTCCAGATGAACCGCCATTCACACGTGTTGGAGTAGATTACTTTGGGCCCTTTGAAATCAAGCGGGGGAGGAGCACGGTGAAGAAATATGGAGTTCTCTTCACCTGCTTAGCAATAAGAGCCATCCACATCGAAGTAGCGTCATCTTTGGACACGGATTCATTTATTAATGCTCTTCGACGCTTCATAGCAAGACGTGGACAAGTGTTGGAGTTGCGCTCAGATAATGGAACTAACTTCGTCGGAGCTGAGCGGGAATTGAGGAAGGCCATGGAAGGTTGGAACCTTGTTCAAATCAACGACACCCTCCTTCAGAAGGGGATTAAGTGGATTTTCAATCCCCCCACTGGATCACATCATGGAGGAGTATGGGAACGGTTGATTAGATCTGTGAGGAAGGTCCTGAATTCCACCTTGAAGGTGCAAAACCTTGATGAAGAAGGTCTTCACACAGTTCTCTGCGAAGCAGAAGCTATCATCAACAGTCGACCCATAACCAGAGCATCCACTGATCCCAATGACTTGGAAGCTTTAACTCCTAACCATCTTTTGTTGCTCAAGACCATGCCATCGTTTCCACCGGGGCAGTTCCAAAGAGAAGATACGTATGCTCGTCGCAGATGGAGACAAGTTCAATACATGTCCGACTTATTTTGGAAACGATGGGTCAAGGAATACTTGCCTCTGCTTCAGGAGCGCCAGAAGTGGTCAAGTGTCAAGCGCAACTTTCTTCCTGGAGATATTGTGCTCATAGTGGATGATTCAGCACCTCGCAATTCATGGCTCACAGGAAGGATTGTGCAAACGATCCCAGATAGAAGAGGACTGGTGCGCCAGGTGCGGATCAAGACGAAGACCAGCTATCTGGACAGACCTATTACAAAGGTTTGCCTTCTACAGGAAGCAGAAGATCCATGAGGACGTGCAGCTGACCTTTGAACTTCATAGACTTCATTGTCTTATGAATTTTGACACTGTCACATGGACTTTGGACTATTTTTTGTGTTGGCCTAAAGAAGAAAAGGACATTCAAAGGAACTGTATCTTTCTCTCAAGTTTTTCTTGTATATAATGTGTAGTGGTGTAATTATTATTGGAATAATTAAGGGGCTGGAATGTAGGAGCCATAATTCTCCTCTGCTTTTATGTTCACGGTCTCGTATTGCACCTGCACATTTCATTGACACTTTGGGTGGTGGGCGTGTTCACCGGGGCATGGGCGGTAACAGCTGATGATAGTATTTCATTCATTACCTTCACCTGCTCAGGGTTTGACAGAGAGGGGGTGAGCTCGAGGAGGTGATATTTTTCTGTTGACCGCAATCACGCAATCACGCACTCACGCACGCAAATGTTGTCTTGGGAACTGGTACCTGGATTATTTTTACGTGCAAGCAAAGAAAAGAATAAATGTTCAGACGCATAATTGGAGTGGAACTGAATTCTTTATACAAGCGCGTCACAGTGTTTCCTCCCCTGCTTAGTCCCTCGCGGCCCCTTTTTTTTGGATTAACAACGGCCGCAATACTATACAAAGTTCTAAGTACAAGGTGTGGCCGGTTGGGAGAGGAGGAGGATGAGTCTGCAACCTGCTTGCAGCCCACATGGTGGCGGCCATCTTGGCTCCTTTTATATCAGGTGGTTGTTGTTTCAGCCAATCACCATCCAGGGCATGGAACCTTCCCACCAATGACCGCACGGCTGTGGAACACACCTATCTGCATAGTAGATTAATACAAGAAAATCAAAAGGGCACACACACAACCACACAAGACAGACTACAAAAATATGACCAGTCATAACACCCCCACACCCAAGAATTAAACACACCCCTGAATGTTTAATTCCTGTGGATCTGAGGAACACCTAGACAAAGCGTCCGCTATTACATTTTCTGTGCCCTTTTTGTGGTGAATCTCCAGATTGAAATCCTGGAGGAGAAGAGACCAGCGCATAAGCCGCTGGTTAGAATTACGCATGTGCGCGAGGAATACTAACGGGTTGTGATCAGTGTACACTTGTACAGGTTGTGAACTAGACCCGATATAAACCTCAAAATACTGAAGAGCAAGCAGGAGGGCAAGAGCTTCCTTCTCAATCGTGCTATAATTAAGCTGGTGCTTATTGAACTTTCTTGAGAAGTAGCAAACAGAGTGATCAATAGCCTGATCATCCTCCTGCAAGAGAACCGCACCGGCGCCGCACGCGCTGGCATCAACCTCCAGTTTAAAAGGTCGTGTAAAGCAGGGCGCAGCGAGGACTGGGGCACTACACAGTAACGCCTTGGCAGACTCGAAGGCAGCCTGGCAAGCGGGGGACCAAACTAATGTTTTCGAGGGACTTACTAGGCTTGTGAGAGGAGCCACCACTTCAGAGAAGTTTCGACAGAAACCACGATAATATCCACACATTCCAAGAAAACGGCGCAGTGCTTTCTTGGACTGTGGGACCGGGAAATCAATAACCGCCTGCACTTTTACAGCCAACGGACGCACCTGTCCCTGACCAACCTGTTTTCCTAAATAAGTGATAGTGGCTTTGCCAAACTCACATTTTGCAAGGTTGAGTGTGAGAGAGGCCTCACGAAGACGGCTGAAAATGACGGACAGGGTGTGGAGATGGTCGGACCAGGTGGAGGAATAGGCGACTACATCGTCTAAATAAGCCTCACAATTTTCAACACCGGATAAGACGACATGCATTAACCGTTGGAACGTAGCGGGAGCATTACGCAGCCCGAATGGCATAACTGTGTACTGGAGGAAGGTATCAGGAGTGACAAAAGCTGATATTTCGGAGGCCCGTGGTGTTAAAGGAACCTGCCAATAACCTTTTAACAGATCCAGTTTTGTCACATATTTGGCGGAGCCTACACGATCTATGCAGTCCTCCATTCTGGGGAGAGGAAAAGAGTCGGGTTTAGTGACTGAGTTTACCTTTCTGTAATCGTTACAAAAACGAGTAGTGTTATCGGGTTTCGGAACCAGAACGCAGGGGGAACTCCACGCACTCGTACTGGGAACAGCAAGACCATGTTCAATCAAATAGCTCACCTCCGTCTGCATCATGGCTCGCTTAGTTGGATTCACCCTGTATGCATGTTGCTTAATGGGTTTGTGGCCCTCCACATCAATGTCATGATACAAGACAGAGGTTTGGCTAGGATGATCAGAAAAGAGCAATATATTCTCCCCAATCAGAGCTACAATATCTGCACGGGCCGAATCAGACAAATGGGACAAAAAAACCTCCAAGTTACTCAGTATCTCTGAATTTCTCAAACGAGCGGCCGGCATCAAACCACTTTTCTCTGCCAAACCATCTTCAGCAAGATGGTACTGAGGAGGAGCAGCAGAAACAGACAAAACGGGCGCAGAAGGAGGCTGCGGGGGATCACTCCCTCTGGATAAGTAACGTTTCAGCATGTTAATATGGCATACTCTGGACTTTCGTTTCCGATCTGGAGTGTGAACAACATAGTCGGTGTCACTAATTTTTCTCTCCACCGTGTATGGACCTGAAAACCGAGACTGTAAGTTGGATCCAGGTAGTGGCAGCAGCACCAAAACCTTTTCACCGGGTTGGAATACACGGAAGACAGATTTTTTGTCATAACGACGCTTCATTTTAGTTTGGCTTTGTGCCAAACTGTCACGGGCTAACTGACACACATGGTTGAGACGCTCACGAAAAGAACTGACATAATCCAGCACATTATGCTCAGTTTTTGGCGACTCTGACAACCATTTCTCTTTGAGGAGCCGAAGGGGACCGCGCACGGTATGGCCGAAGACCAAATCACAGGGACTGAAACCTAAAGACTCTTGAGGAGTTTCACGCACAGCAAATAACAGAAGAGGGAGGCCCTCATCCCACTCTCTGTTAGACTCAAGGCAGTATTTGCGCATCATCGATTTTAAGGTTTGGTGGAACCTCTCAAGCGCATCTTGGGACTCTGGATGGTAAGGACTGGATTTCACATGTTTAACTTTTAGCTCTTTCATTACCTGTGCAAAAAGTTTGGACATGAAGTTTGTACCTTGGTCACTCTGGATAGTTTTGGGCAAACCAAAAGTTGAAAAGAATTTAGTTAGAGCTTTTACAACTGGTTTTGCTCTGAGAGAGCGCAGTGGGATGGCCTCAGGGTACCGCGTCGCAGCGCACATCACAGTCAGAATATACTGATGTCCGGATTTAGTTTTTGGTAACGGGCCCACACAATCAACCAACACTCGTTCAAACGGCTCCCCAAGCACCGGGATCGGATGTAGGGGTGCAGAAGGAATAGTTTGGTTGGGCTTTCCCACAACTTGACAAATGTGACAGGTGCGGCAATATTTCGCTACGTCGGTTTTTAACCCTGGCCAAAAGAAGTTGCGCAACACACGATGGTATGTCTTTTTGACACCGAGGTGGCCAGCTAAGCTGGAGTCATGTGCTAGACTCAAAATTTGCGCTCGATAGTCTGTTGGCACCACCACCTGATTAACAACGCGCATCTCACTGGATTCGGGACTCCACCGTCTCATTAAGACACCGTTGTCCAAGAAAAACCCACAAGGCTGGCTGTCGTCCTCGGCAGCTACAACAGAGGACAGACACAAAGTTAGAGACGGATCATGTCTCTGAGCCTTCATCAACATTTCTCGGGTCATGTTTAAACTCAAGTCTGAATCAGTAGGAAACACATCAAGCTCAATGACACCTTTTGGTACCTTTTCACATTCAGTAGTGGGGGACACTGAAAAGGAGGGCTCACCCTCATCTAATGTAGCCATAAACGAGCTAGACAAATCCATCACATCACCCAATTTACGAGCCTGTGCGCGAGTAACTGTGCATACAGGAAACACATTTGGCACCGACAAAGCAGAAGAAACAGAGGTGGGGCAGCAAGCAGGTGCAACCGAAATGGGATCATTGACGACCTCTGGCAGAGGAAACACATTTCCTCCGGCCAGATCGTTACCCAAAATAAACGAAATGCCACTAATCGGAAACCGTGGGAGCACGGCAACTTTCACACGTCCCGACACAAGCGGTGAATGCAAATGGATCATGTGAAGTGGGGCGTTCAGTTCACTCATTTTAATTCCCCACACTAACAAATCAGAAGAACACGAAGTTTCGTTTGAGAGGGGCAGAACACTAGCCAGCATGAATGAATGATAGGCGGCTGTATCTCTGAGGATAGTTACCGGTACTTTATCTGCTTCCTCACCGGTTACTGACACAAATCCACGAGAAACAAACGGTTTGAAACGAGGGTCAACCTCCACATTCAACTCTGCTTCAGATGAAGACTTAGTGTGTCTTTCAGGCGGGGACGCGGTGTTTATAAAACCCACACCTGCAGGAGGTTTAACATTTCTGTGTTGTCCTTTTTTCCTGAGAGCCGGACAGACAGCAATGTAGTGGCCTGGCTCATGGCAATAAAAACACTCGCGGCTCTCACCCGCAGCTGGTGAGGTGCTTTTACGCATCAGCTTTGGCGATCGGTTTCTTCGCTCAGACATCGTGTGTAAGACACGAGGTGCTGGCATCGAAAAAACACTTTTGTGAGTCAAAATGAACTCATCAGCGAGCACGGCTGCTTTTGCTACCGATGCCTCTTTTTGTTCGTTCAAATAGATCACAATTCGCTCCGGCAAACACTTTTTAAATTCCTCGAGAAGAATGAGCTCTCTCATTTCCGCCATGTTTCTGACATTACACGCTTGGCACCATTTATCAAACAAAACACTCTTGTCACGCACAAACTCAACATACGTCTGGTTGGGAGTTTTCTCACTGTTTCTAAATTTTTGCCGATAGGCTTCGGGAACCAGCTCGTAGGCCTGCAGAACAGTCTTTTTCAAGATTTTATAATCCAAACTATCCTCAATGGAAAGACTGGCACAGACTTCCTGAGCTTTCCCCACTAGTTTACACTGGAGGAGAAGGGACCAGAACTCTTTGGGCCAACTAAGGGCAGCAGCTATCCGCTCGAAAGCGCTAAAATACGAGTCCACCTCGGACTCACGAAACGGCGGGACCAAAGCGATGTGCTTACTGATGTCAAAGCCCGGAGCAGAAACAGCGCTGCGGCCAACAGTAGACACTGGGGTGGAGGCTTCAGAGGCTCCTTTTTCCAGCTCGAGAGCCCTGATGCGCAGGTGCATGGCTTGCACCTCCAGCTGTTTGTTTCGGGTCTCTACCTCCTTTATTTGGAGTGCTATGCGGAGATCCTCGGTAGTCATGTTACTCACCAGAGGATCTATGACCGGCCCAAGCCCCGCACCAGCAGTGAGCGTGCCAGCGGCCCCCGCCACTTTCACCTCAGCGCCCGGTACGTCACCAGCCACGTCAGCCGCAGCAAAAGCAGCATCATCCGCATCAACAGCTGGGTCAGGTAGGACGCCCTGCTCCACCAACTGTGCACACAGCAACCGTCTGAGCTCCGCTTTATTGGCACTGTAAGACACCCGCACATTATACACATTTGCCAAACTCAACAGGTCCGCCTTTTTGCACTTCTCAATTTTATCCAAAGACGGACTAGCCACAAAATCATCCAGTGAAAACTCCATAACTTCCCCCCACACACCAAAAGAGAACTACCAACCAGAGGTACTCACCAAACAAAGCGAGACAAGAAAACGGACGAGCCCCCAATTCATGTTATGCCCCCAGTCTAGGGGTGCCTAGGACACAACATGAAAAGGCCCCATCTTCCCCAAGTCCCAAGTAGCCACAAACAAGATTTGGTTTCACTTTAAAAAGGAAGTGATTTATTAACAAAAGTAGATCAACTTGAAAAGTAAACTGAGACTGAGCTGCTAGGCTTCAGGGTGGACAAAGGCCAAAACAACAAACAAAAGGGTCCTGTCTTAGGAGTAGGTAACTGACCTGTCAAACAAAAGAAAACAAATGACACAAGGCTTACCTCCCTAACTAAAATAAACAGGAGAAAACGAAGTTAACAGAATTGGCAGCCCACCCTTACTTTACTCAAAAGTCAATATCTTCCAAAACCTATACAAAGTTCTAAGTACAAGGTGTGGCCGGTTGGGAGAGGAGGAGGATGAGTCTGCAACCTGCTTGCAGCCCACATGGTGGCGGCCATCTTGGCTCCTTTTATATCAGGTGGTTGTTGTTTCAGCCAATCACCATCCAGGGCATGGAACCTTCCCACCAATGACCGCACGGCTGTGGAACACACCTATCTGCATAGTAGATTAATACAAGAAAATCAAAAGGGCACACACACACCCACACAAGACAGACTACAAAAATATGACCACAGTCATAACACTTTATAAAACAAACATAACAATAGCAGCAGTAACAGCAGCAGTAGTAGTGTGGCACATATTATATTAATATATATACACTGATACAAATATCTTGCTTGATCTACTTAAAAAAATAAGTCAACTTTTTGCATGAGATTATTATGTAGATCAAGAAAGACTAGTTTTTGTATAAACTACTTAATTTTATGTATGTAAATAATACATTTTGCAAGTACAGTCAACTTAATTGCATTAAGTTTACTTTATTTATCAAAATTAATTTGATTTTAAAAAGAAAAAAGAGAAAAAATGGAAAAAAGGGGAAAAAAGGAAAAAAAATTAAGTTGACTTTACTTGCAAATTAATTTTGTACATATAGTCGGCTGCATATATGAAAGAAAACCATCATACCCCAAAAAAAGTCTAACAAAAGGTTTTTCAGTGGATTATTGTAGTACTAGGTGTACTTAATGACATCCTAAAAGTCTACCAAAATCTGACCACAAGAAAGGTGTATTTTTCAAGATGGCGACCATGGTGGCCAAGAAATCCCAGGTGAATAGGGTAACATTTTTAACAAACAGATATCATCATGAAACTTCCCCACTTAATTACTTACATGAAGACAAAAAAAAATTGCATTGGAAGTTTTTTGAAATTGTATGTGTAACTATGCAAATTAGGCGTATCTCATTGAATATGCGCCAATTCGCATAAAGGAACATATATCTTAACATTGGATAAAGCTAGGTTAAAAATTATTGTTTGACCTTATTCAGCTATCAGATACAAATTTACACAGGAGATTTTGGAAAACTCTTATCACTCTGCAGGCGGAGCGGAGCAGAGTGCCTGCGAAGGCTCACGCCCTGTTTAACCAAGGAGACCGCCTCCGTGCGCGGTGCTTCCGCTCTGCTTCGGCGTCCGGTGGGTTTACGCTGTTAGAGGTAAAAACTCATTTTGAGAAAATGGCCAATAAAGATAACGATTGTGAATTCTTATATTAGTAATATACAAAAATATACAGACGCAAGTATATATGTAACGATTCACTCGGGTCATGATTCGATTCGATTCACGATTTTTAGCCCACGATTACGATTTTTCATGATTCTTTAAACAAAATTATTAAATTAAAAGAATCCACTGTACTGTATTTTCTCACCTCCTCACTGTTACAGCAATACTGATCGTCGCTGTGTTGCAGTGTTATCAATGCATCAGGTGATGCAGGTGTTGACATAGTCAGAACTGCAGTCAAAGCATCAGAACATCAGACCACAACCTTAATAGGAGAGGATACAGACTTGCTTATTCTTCTGCTCTACTATGCTGAGACAAACAATAGAGACCTCTATTTTCATTCAGATAAGTCCAAAGCTAGTAAAGTGTACAACATCAGAGAGATGAAACAAGTCCTGGGTAGTGAGTTGTGTTCCCAGTTGCTCTTTATTCATGCTTTCACAGGATGTGATACAACTTCCCGCATCTTTAGTGTCGGGAAACAGTCAGCCTTCCAGAAACTTGTGAAACGTGAATCAACCATCCAGTCCTGTGCAAATGTGTTTCTGCTCCCAAATCAGGCAAGGAATGTCATCGAGGACCATGGGAGCAAGGCAATGGCAGTGTTTTTTGGCGGCAAGAGTACTGATTCACTTGCTTCTTTGCGCTACAACCTTTTTAGCAAAAAAATTGTTTCTGCTAAGTCATTTGTTACTCCAGAACGTCTCCCTCCTACAGAGTCCTCGACTAAATACCATTGTCAAAGAGTTTATTTCCAGATCATGGTGTGGATGGAAAAGGAGAGTGACATGAACCCAGTGGATTGGGGGTGGAAACTGGAGGGCAATATCTTCCTGCCAGTTATGACCAATAAGACTGCTGCCCCAGAAAGCCTCCTGCAGATGGTCCACTGTAATTGCAAAACCGCCTGCCGAACACAACGGTGCAGTTGCAGAGCATGGACTACCATGCATGCCTGCTTGTGGACCATGTCAAGTTGAAAACTGTGAGAATCTACAGAATCAACCTTTATGGGAGGAGGAGTGTGACGACGAACTGTGAAAGGAAAAAACAAAAAAAAAATAAAAAAACATACAAGATAAACAAGAAACAACTGCAGCGAACTTAAAAACATAAAAACAATGAGAAAAAAAAAGATAAAAATACAAAAAAAAACAATGAAAAAAAACATATATATAACTATATAATACTAAAAATTGAGTAGTTTATACAAAGACTAGTCTTTCTTGATCTACATAAAAATCTCATGCGAAAAAGTCACCTTCATTTTTTTAAAGTAGATCAAGCTAGATATTTTTTACTGTGGTTTCTACTTAAACAAATAAAGCATGTTTCATCTAAACGTTGGTCAATCTGCCCAATAGATTAAAACTGTTAAAGGAAAAGTAAATACAAAAAGATCATTGCTTGTTGTTTGTGTGTAAATGAAAAGATTGCCTGGGATTACATAAATACTGCTTGTTAAGGAAAAATGCACAATGTCTTGTTTTTTGAACAAATGCAGATTAAGTTCAAAACCAGATGTATTCATGTAAAGCAACAAACGTAATTTTTAATTGTTAATATCACATATTTAAATATGTTATATTTACATGCGCTTAGATTTATTTTTTTCAGTGTAATTGCCTGCTCACTTAAATATGTTATTTTATATATAGCTCTTATTGCATATTTACCATCCACATTCAATTCTAAGCATTTTTGTTTTGTTTTTTTTTAGTGTAAAAGGCACGAGACCAGCCGGGGGTTTATAAGCTGTGGCTGCGCTGAATTCTTCAGTTGGCATTTATATATTATTATTAATTATTATTAACACTGGGACCAGTGAAAGCTCTGACGATCAGCCGACGCACATTTCTGTTTGTATTGATTCTTTCAGGTGGGTAAATGTTACATTACTACAGTTTGTCAATATTGTTATCTTTTTATTTAGTGTACTGTATCATTCTAGCGTGTATTTTGTCCGCGGTATTTGCGCTAGTTTGGTTTCCTAAACCGGGACGAGTCGCAGCAGCTCGGGTTACGGTGAGTTGGTTGTGGTCAAATTAATGTTCAACTGTCAATCAGAGTCGGATGTAACGTTTGTCTGACTCAACTGATACATATATATGAGTAGGATATCATTTTAGAGTGTTTTGTTGTTTATATTTTCTGTGTTTTATTGATTTTTTCTTCTAACGGTTATTAATTTTCCGCCAGCTGATTAGCAGCGCTGTAGTTTACCGTTGCCATGGAAACCAGGCAGCGCGCACGCTGTAAAACGTCACATGAGGATAAACGGGAGAGATTATATTATTGATGTAATTGTTGTGTGACTAAAGGCATAAGGGAATAATATAATTATATAGATAATGTAGCATCCCCGACTGATGACGGTTGCTTCTCTGATGGTTCACACATGTTTTTATTCCTTCAATGTAAAATCACTGCAAACACCGTAAGCGCATCCTCTTATCAGCCAGGTGCGTTTTGTGTCGGTTAGGCTTCACTTTAGCACTTTAGCACTCCCGACACTCGTTTAGTCTTGCAGAAAACGTTTCTACAGCCGTTCAAACTTTAACCGTTAAATACCGGAGCGCTGAAGTTCTCGGCGAGACGCCTTCAAAATAAAAGCACTAAATACTCATCTTAATATACTGTATAACAAAATAAAAGCCTAACTCCAAACAACGCCAATAAGAAAACAAACACAAAAACACATTTACAGAAATAGTCATATTACATTTCATTTACAGATAATAATTAGAGTTGTAGATAATATAAATATAGAATTGATCATTTTTAATAGCCTACGTCTGTTCATAACCACCTATTTTATGTTTATTGTGATTGTATTAGCCTATTGATTTTACATTGAAATATTTTAGTGAATGTATGTTTAAACTGTATTCCAACCAAGAAAACTCTCCATACTAAAGTGTACAAAGAATGCAACCTAATGGTTTTCTACCTTTTGTAGAGCTACAATTTTACTGTGTTTTACTCCCTAAACCACTTCCTTTTCCCCCAAGTGGTCCTTGTCTCTTGTCAGGCCGTCATTGTAAATAAGAATGTGTTCTTAATGACCAGCCTGGTTAAATAAAGGGGAATGACTGAATGAATATCAAATAAAGCGGTAGAATTGGGTTTTTTTCTCTTTATCGTATAATGTTCACAAAGTGTAATGCAGTTCATGTCATGGGTAGTGTATTTTGAAGGATCAAATACTAAACATCCCATATTATCCATTTTAAATCAATATTTCAGGGGTAGCATCATTTGATAGTCCAGTAACATCCTATCAAATAATGCTCCCGTAGGGGCACGGTGGCGCAGCTGGTAGTGCAGCCGTCTCACAGCAAGAAGGTCCTGGGTTCGATTCCCGCCGGGGGACGCTGTGGGCGCTGAAGTGCGTGTTAGTTCCCCCATGACTTCAGTGCCCACACCATGGGTGGGGTTGGCGAAAGGATCTTTCTGTGTGGAGTTTGTATGTTCTCCCCGTGTTCCCCTGGGTAGCTAGTGTGAGCTACCCTCACAAAAACATGCACACAGTCCTGGGCTATACATGCCCCCTCTGGCCAACCGGGGCGCCAGATGGGGTGGGGAGGATCCGGCCGGAATAACGTGATCCTTCCACGCGCTACGTCCGGCCGGAGAAACCCCACCCTGTCTGGTGAAAAGATGCGGCCTGCTCACTCCTCAGGTTAAGGAGGAGTCCTGAGCTCAGTGCAGGGCCCTCCCGGGGTTGGTAGAGGATGGCAATGCCCAGGACTGTCAGTAGGTAGGAGCACGGTGGTAAAAATGGGAAAAAAACTGGGATAAAAATATTTAAAAAAAAAAAAAAAAAAAAAAAAAATAATGCTCCCGTCACTTAATGCATTCAGGTAAGATACTAATCACCTCACTGCCACTGCAGGATGAATGTCAGCATACTAACACCTCAATTTATCCATTCTAAATCAATATACCTCAGTTTATCCATTTTAAATCAATATTTCAGGGGTAGCATAATTTGATAGTTTTGATATTTTATATTATTATTATTCTTTTCTATATATGATGATATTCTTACAGCCGGGGTTTGCAGACAGACCAGGATCCGAGCCAGGGTGATGGACCTGGATCAGAACCAGAACCAGGACTCGGAGATGGACCGGGATCAGAACCAGAACCCGGACCAGGACTCGGAGATGGACCTGGATCCGAGCCAGGACTCCGGATCCAGCAGCAGGACTAAAGCGGACGCTGCCGGTCTGCAGGTCAGTTTTCGGGTCCAGAACCCGCTCCTTCTCGGTCCGTCTGTCTCCTGCTGACGAAACAAAACTAAATGGTAAAGACGTGGCATGGAGAGCATTTGCATCAGTGAGATAGGAGTAAAACCATTAAAACACTGTTCTAAAACAGTGCCAGAGACGCCACCAGACTAGGTCTGTTTAATGAAATGTGATGATCTACTGTCTCAAAAGCAGCGCTTAGATCCAGTAGCACCAGGATTGAAAGCTTCTGTGAATCCATAATTGCATCTGAGATCATTAACAATCTTTAAAAGGACTGTCTCTGCACTGTGGTTTGTCCTAAAACCAGACTGATATTTCTCCAAAATATTGTATTTATTTAAAAATGTATTTAATTAGATAAACATTTTTTTTCTATGACTTTTACTTAAGAATGGTAAGTTGGATACAGTTTGGTAGTTATCAAGGATGTTATGATCTAAATTGCTCTTCTTCAGAAGGGGCATCACCCCTGCCATGTTATAAGGGCAGGTAAAACTCGGGCAGGCTAATTAATTGGCGGAATTATTGATTAGCAACCATTTAATTCAGTAAAGGACAATATTTATATATATATATATATATCACTTCCACTATTTTTTTTTTTATTTGCTAAACACCTACAGTGCAACAGTTGAACAATAAAAGAGAGGAAAGAATCTGGCTGGCCCTCCTAACTTGTGTCTCAAGTCCAGTCCTCTTTCCCTAATAACGACACAATTGTCCAGTAGAAAACTTGTGACTTGTTTCCACTCAAGTCAAGTCTCCCGTTTTGGCCGGGAAACTACTGTAATTCAATTTTTCAATTCAATTTTATTTATATAGCGTCTAATACAACAGAGTTGTCTCTAGACGCTTTCCAGAGACCCATACCCAGAACATGACCCCCGAGCAGTTATTACATAAACAATGGCAGGTAAAAACTCCCCTAGTGGGAGAAAAACCTTAAGCCAAACAGTGGCAAGGAAAAACTCCCCTTTAGGAGGGAAGAAACCTTGAGCAGGACCAGGCTCGTAGGGGGGGACCCTCCTGCCGAGGGCCAGACTGGTGGGTCAGGGACGGCAACAGCACAGCAGGCAGGTGGAAGCAGCAACGGGATGACCAGGGGTGGGGACCGCAGGCCAGCACGCAGCTCCCGAAGCTCCGGCCCAATCATCAAGTCCCAGGTTGGGTGCAGGGTCGGGGAAAGGTTGAAAAGGGGCAGGGCCAGGGAGAGGAGTCTTGAGGGACGAACCTTCTCCCCCGCCCAAAAGGGGCCGTTACCCTGCCCCCCTCACTCCCACACTGCAGGTTCCGGTGTCCGGCAAAGGATGCTGCAACATGGACAAAAGAGAGAAAAGGGAGGAGAAGGGGGGGGCCAGCACAAGAAACTACAGGAGCGACTCTGACACACTAATGTTTACACTACCTAGAGATTTACCAACACCAGCTAGAGGTTTACTAAACACTAACTATAGGCTTTACTAAACAGAAATGTTTTAAGTTTAGTTTTAAAGGTGGAGGGGGTGTCAGCCTCCTTAACCCAGATTGGAAGTTGGTTCCAAAGTAATGGTGCCTGATAGCAGAACGCCCGCCCTCCAAATCTACATTTGGATACTCTAGGAACTACGAGTAAACCTGCACTCTGAGAACGGAGAGCTCTGACAGGAACATAAGGCACTATCAGGTCTTGCAAATAATGCGGAGCTAAGCCGTTTTGGGCTTTATACGCAAGTAATAAAATTTTAAATTGGATTCTGAATTTTACAGGTAACCAATGGAGCGACGCTAACACTGGAGAGACGTGGTCTCTCCTGCTAATTCCTGTCAGTACTTGTGCTGCTGCATTTTGGATCAGGTGGAGCCTATTCAGCAAATTACTTGGACATCCTGCTAACAACACATTACAGTAATCTAGTCTAGAAGATTCAAACGCATGAACTAGTTTTTCTGCATCATTCTGCGAGGGGATTTTCCTAATTTTTGCAATATTACGGAGATGGAAAAATGCTATTTTGTGCTGTATTTTACCCCTCTTTCCCGCCGTCCTCCCGTATTAGTATTTTCCCGTAAATGGCTAGTTTTATAATATAATAATTAAAAAAAGGGTTATTGTGCCTTTTGCGCCTCTCGCAAGGTTAGTGGCAGCAAATGGAACAAACTCGGAACAACAAATCAGACCAGGGCGTCGTACGACATCTTTTCTTGTTGTTGTTAAGTGGAGGTCAACCGGAGGTGGCTCTTTGTTGAAATGGTTACCATGGTTACAGCGCCACCTAGCGTCACGGAGTCAGCCATGCTCTGGCCATTTATCCGATCTCTGAACAGCATGTAAACTCAGACAAGTTATCCGGTCTTCTGCATGTCGTGATCTGATACGATCAGAAATCCCATCTCTTTGCTGCATGTAAACGTACTGAGTGAGGGCAGTCGCCTGTTGCAGCTACACGTCTGCTTCTTTTGCAGAAAGGGGTCCATGGTGGCTCTCTTCTTCAGACTACATGCATTTAATATAAAACACTTTTGTCAGGCACAGTCAGGCATAACGTTAAAGCTCTCTTTTAAAGGCAAAATACGCTTAATATCTTACCAAGGTGAGTCAGTTTCATTCAACTGTCCAACGTGCTTTCTCTTCAAATGCTCATGCATTACCGACGTGCTCCCGTGATAAGCAAGGTCTGCTTTGCAAATTAAATGGTTGAGATTGTGCTCTCATTATCTTCTGCATTTTACCTTAGGATGCGCTTTATCCTGGTCTCCCTTGACATAATTCCGTCCAGGTATTCAAAGGCTGAATTAACATCAACATCAATTTACAAGTTGACTCTCTCGCCATCAGTTGTTCCAGGTATTCTTCCAACACATCCTTGCTGGGATCTTCTTTACCAACCTCCCTATCAATCTTATTTAGGAGTCGTGTCGTAGCAGCCCATACTGCTCCCCTAAATTTCTTCTGTCTTTGCAAGTCCAACATTGTTGATTTGTCCTGGTATCCGCGTCTTCCTTCTTTCTTTGTTTCTTCTCCCGGGTTTCGGCACCAAATGTTGTAAGGTGCAGATATCAAGAGGAGTCGTCTTGCAAAATTTTAAGAATTTATTTACTATCTAAAATTCAGAGGAAAGGGAGGGGGAACAAAGTCTTTTGTTTGTCAAGAATGCTCTCATCCAGGCGCTGCGCATCAGTACCTAATGAGCTCTCACTGACGCTCCCAGCTGCAGCGCGACTGCGCTGTCCATCGTTCCAACTTTCAGGGACCTTGGTTTGAAGGTGACAGCAGCTTAATGTTTTACAATTAAATTGCAACAGGAGCTCTGCTGGCAGTGGAAAAGGGGCTGGCCTTGGATTTTGGAGCCAACAAATGGTCCTCCCGAGCAGTTGTCTTACTGGGTCTGCCGGTCCTGGGCTTGTTCAAAACATGTCCAGTCTCTTCAAATCTTTTTCTTATTCTTTGTACTTGACGCTGAGACACATTAAAGGTGTAAGCCACCTCAGCAGTGGATCTGGGGTTCTCTTTATACACACCCACTAATTGATTGATCAATTACAAGTGAGGCTGTAATCTGTAGTTTTTTATCTGTAATTTTTATCATAGGTACTCCAGAAAATCCAGAAAATCACATTGTATGATTTTTAAGTAATTAATTTGCATTTTATTGCATGACATAAGTATTTGATCACCTGTCAACCAGTAAGACTTCCGGCTCTCACAGACCTGTTAGTTCTTCTTTAAGAAGCCCTCCTGTTCTCCACTCATTACCTGTATTAACTGCACCTGTTTGAACTCGTTACCTGTATAAAAGACACCTGTCCACACACTCAATCAAACAAACTCCAACCTCTCCACAATGGCCAAGACCAGAGAGCTGTGTAAGGACATCAGGGATAAAATTGTAGACCTGCACAAGGCTGGGATGGGCTACAGGACAATAGGCAAGCAGCTTGGTGAGAAGGCAACAACTGTTGGCGCAATTATTAGAAAATGGAAGAAGTTCAAGATGACGGTCAATCTCCCTCGGTCTGGGGCTCCATGCAAAATCTCACCTGGTGGGGCATCAATGATCATGAGGAAGGTGAGGGATCAGCCCAGAACTACACGGCAGGACCTGGTCAATGACCTGAAGAGAGCTGGGACCACAGTCTCAAAGAAAACCATTAGTAACACACTACGCCGTCATGGATTAAAATCCTGCAGCGCACGCAAGGTCCCCCTGCTCAAGCCAGTGCATGTCAAGGCCCGTCTGAAGTTTGCCAATGACCATCTGGATGATCCAGAGGAGGAATGGGAGAAGGTCCTATGGTCTGATGAGACTAAAATAGAGCTTTTTGGTCTAAACTCCATTCGCCGTGTTTGGAGAAAGAAGAAGGATGAGTACAACCCCAAGAACACCATCCCAACCGTGAAGCATGGAGGTGGAAACATCATTCTTTGGGGATGCTTTTCTGCAAAGGGGACAGGATGACTGCACCGTATTGAGGGGAGGATGGATGGGGCCATGTATCACGAGATCTTGGCCAACAACCTCCTTCCCTCAGTAAGAGCATTGAAGATGGGTCGTGGCTGGGTCTTCCAGCATGACAACGACCCGAAACACACAGCCAGGGCAACTAAGGAGTGGCTCCGTAAGAAGCATTTCAAGGTCCTGGAGTGGCCTAGCCAGTCTCCAGACCTGAACCCAATAGAAAATCTTTGGAGGGAGCTGAAAGTCCGTATTGCCCAGCGACAGCCCCGAAACCTGAAGGATCTGGAGAAGATCTGTATGGAGGAGCCAAAATCCCTGCTGCAGTGTGTGCAAACCTGGTCAAGAACTACAGGAAACGTCTG
Organism: Cololabis saira; assembly: GCF_033807715.1. Lineage (NCBI taxonomy): Eukaryota > Metazoa > Chordata > Actinopteri > Beloniformes > Belonidae > Cololabis > Cololabis saira. The sequence continues at coordinate 5,086,552 of NC_084599.1, read as the reverse complement.
ATCTCTGTAATTGCAAACAAAGGTTTCTGTACCAAATATTAAGTTCTGTTTTTCTGATGTATCAAATACTTATGTCATGCAATAAAATGCAAATCAATTACTTAAAAATCATACAATGTGATTTTCTGGATTTTTTTTTTAGATTCTGTCACTCACAGTTGAAGAGTACCTATGATAAAAATTACAGATTTCTACATGCTTTTCAAGTGGGAAAACCTGCAAAATCGGCAGTGTATCAAATACTTGTTCTCCCCACTGTATATACTGTATATTTAAAGGGCACTTAAAGCAGCACAATGTAACTTTCAGCTTTTGTTGAGTTTGGCGGCTCCTTTGGACAAAAGCGGTAGTGCTTTACCAGAAAGAACTCTACGTTTCCCATGAACACCAGCGCGTACTGCTGGAAAACTCCTGTCCCCGTCGCGTGCATTTGTTTTGTTAGCGAATGAAGACGGGACGGACTTTCAAAACTACTTTTCTGTTTCACCAAGTGAACAGACGGAACGCAAAAAAAAAGATGTTAAACTGCTGGAAAGGAACTGGAATTTACCGGGATACCTTAAACAAGGAAGCCAGGGAGCGGTATATGGAGAAAATAATGATTATTAACGGTCTGGATCCATATGAAATCCCTACTAAAGAGTGGAGCTCCACTCTTTAGTAGGGATTTACTGCTGCAGTTCTGCACAACCCACGTCTTACTACCTTGTTTAGGAGTGTTTTGCAGCTGCTTTGGTAAATGTTTGACTCGCCATGTGTTTCAATAAATTAGTATAGTAGTACAACATACAGTATATGTTTTGTATTACTCTTACTTTCTTTTCTTCTTTTTGACTGCTATATTATGCTGAAGAGGCTCCGAGGCGTGAGCAATATTTTTGTTTTCCTCGTGAGATAATTTTTTTCCTCTGCAGCTACAAATAGAGTTAATATTTTTTCCTCAACAAACTAGTTTTATCTGAAGATTGGGGTTAATCGCACTGCAGAGAGCTGGCCAGCAACTGCGTTTAGCAGGAGAAGAATCAGGAATAAAACCCGCGTGGATGATCCAACCCCGGTCTGTGTGAGTGACTCTTTCACTCTTTTACTCTGTTATGTCAGATACTCGGCCTCCGTGGTTCTGCCTCCGAGCAGGAAAGCGGTGAAAGTTAAACCATTAGCGATCTTTTCCCCACGTCTGTTGTGTGGAGCTGCTGCAGCCACAACACAGCAACGGGTTACCAGCTTCTGCTGAGCTCTGCGCTCCACGCCCCGCCCATTTTCGTCTCGACTACGAATCGGGAAGGAGGGGGAAGTGACGTATGCCGTAAAGCAGTCAAAGCCGTAAAAATGTGTAGTTTTTGAGTGTGGCAGGGTTCCTACCATGCTCCTCAAAGTTACATAGTGCCAGTGAAGGTGATACAGACCCCTCAGACCATGACAGAGGTTCATTAAACCTGTTGGAAGTTGATGTACCATCACAATGACTCTGGAAATATGATATTAAGGTGGAAAAGTTACATAGTACTGCTTTAAGGTCAACTTGTACCCAACCGACAAGACTTTTGTCAAGGACTGTATCAAACCACTTTCTCAAGTAAAGGTTGTGGAGTGGACATTATTAATTAAAAAAACACTGTCAATGACAGTAATGGCAGATGGTCGTTTTCTTATTGTGACAGGATGTCTGTATTCCATGCATGTAAGGTTAGTGAACATCTGTGGGCAGAACATTGATGACCCAGACTTTTGTCATAGAATTTTTAGCAGGCTGGCCGACCTGTCTAATACTAACTTGATAATTGCATGGGATCATAGTCTAGTACTTGTTGTGCATATTGATGGATATTCGAGCAGAAACTGTAATAATGGATTAGATTTTTATCACGTTTTTCACAAAAAAATCCCAGACACAGCTCTGTGTACAGCTGGAGTTCACTACTGTTAGTTTACTGTTAGTTATTTGAAACATGTCTGAATATTTGTCAAATTCTGAGGTTGTGGACGACGACTTTGAATATGATGGACGTCCTTACCGTTTTGAGCCAGAGTATACGTTAGCAAAGTCTAGCTGTACCTGTCCGGGATGCGCGCACAGAGATGACGTCATGTCAGAGGTCTTGTTAACAAACTGATTTCCTTGTTACACACACAGCCCCGGATGTAGAGGATGTACAGGTCATGGAAGATGCCCAGAAGCAGATCTAGTGATTCATAAAAGAAATGAACGAGTTTCGCGGCAATAATGTGTTATTTAGACGCTGCATCGTCTGTGTCCCGCTTTGCCCCCATTCGCTACCATTATATGGATAAGCGGCTCGCACAAAACTCCTAATATCTTCCCGAAGGACTCCAAATGACACCAAACTTTTCTGGGTGAGTATACGACCATAAAAAATGCCAGAAATAAGGCCGAGGTTGTAAAAAACGAAACCTTACCTTTAAATGTAGCAAACATGTCAGCATGTCAGATCATTACTTGGATGTGGGGAAAAGCAGAGGAGAAATGATCCAGGCTGAGTTGGATTTGGGAAACCGCTTGGTGATGGAGACGTCACGGGACGCACAGCAGAGAAAAGGTCGTACTACCGATGCAGTCACGAACCCTCACTGTCTGATATGACCAGATCCTCCAAGAAAATAACCCAGACTTTTACAATTATTATACAAGGCTTCAAATTGTAGAGATCAGCCCTGCCGCGACCCGATTATTGGATTTGAACGGGAGAAAATGAAAAAGGATTATGAGGAAAAATACAATAAGTACAGTAAGACAAATTGTCACTGGTGGGTATTTCACTGTACATTTATTTGATTTATGCAATGGTGAAAAAATTGGCAAAATAAATAAAAAATTGCGAAGAAACATTGTTCGGTATTATTCGGCCAAGTGTTTATCATTATTTCTGGTTTCGGCCACAAATTTTCATTTCGGTGCATCACTAACCAGTATAAGGGCACATAACTTAAATCAATTAGGCTGGGAGGGGTGGATCACAAGATCTCGCTTTACACGGACGATATTGTACTTTTCATCTGAACCCGAACACTCTACCCCAGGGGTTCCCAACCTTTTTTGTGCCAAGGACCAGCAGAAGTATGAACAAAAAGCTTGTGGACCGGTTGACAATTTATGTCAATTTTAATAAACATTTTAGAAAAAAACTATGCATTTTAAATAGGGCTCTAACTAACGACTATTTTAATAGTCAACTAGTCATCGATTAGTGGATTAATCGGATAATTAGTAATTTTTTCTTAAATTTAGTATGAGGTTACTTTAATTATGTGGCAAATGATAATAAACACGAGAAAGATGGGTACTTCAATGAAAAATAGATATTTTATTCAATTTTGCTGCTGTTCATACAAAAAGTAAATAAAAAAGCCAAGGACAGGCACAGTGATCAGTCAGTATAGACATAAATCCATAAATAAACCTCTGTCCATTATTTTTCATTTCTTAAGGACAGGCAATTGTGTTATATAAAAAATAAATGATAAAATAAAACGTCTCTAAATTTTTCTCCATCAAGTGGGTGAAATGGGTTCTGGATGGCAGGACGTTCTCTGGGTTGAACTGGTGCATCATTTGTTGAAACCATGGGGTTGAAACCCGTCAGCATCAACCATGGAGAGCTGCTCATATCACAGATCAGCTGCAGTTATTGATCAGTGAGGGCAGTCGCCTGTTGCAGCTACACGTCTGCTTTTTTTGCAGAAAGGGGTCCATGGTGGCTCTCATCTTCGGACTGCATGCATTTAATTTAAAATACTTTTGTCAGGCACAGTCAGGCGTAACGTTAAAGCTCTCTTTTAAAGCCAAAATACGCTTAATATCTTACCAAGGCGAGTCCGTTTCGTTCAACTGTCCGAGGTGCTTTCTCTTCAAACGCTCGTACATTATCAACGTGCTCCCGTGATAAGCAAGGTCTGCTTTGCAAACCTTGCAAGTAATCTTTTTATTCGCCATATCCAGGCTAAAACGCTCCCGAACTATTTTTTTTAAAGTTTTGTTACCCGCAGCTGCGCTGAGACGCGAAAGAAAAAAAAGAAAAGCTGCGCTGAGACGCTTAGTGTTGCGCGGCTCTCGGCAGAGATTGTATGTGGTGAAGTGAAGTGAGATGCGAATCGTTGCGAATCGTCGTCGGCGAATCGTTGCAGCCCTAATTATGATCGGAACCCAAGCCATTTCACGGCCCAGTAGGAACAGCTCTGCGGCCCGGTACCGGTCCGGGGACCGGGGGTTGGGAATCACGGCTCTACCCCACACCTTCTTCAGCTTGTCATATCCTTGAGTGTGGTTTCTGGGTACACCTTCAATTGGCATCTTGCAAAGTTTTCCTTCATCAGTGGCAGCTCGGACACTTTGACAAATTGAGAACTACTCTTTTAGTAGGGGGCTTTGACATTTATCAGTGGGCAAGCAATGATCCTGCTGTGATTAACGACTTACCATCTGAGGCAAGATCGGACAGTTGTGAGCTTTGGCCTTGGCTCAGGCTGATCCTCAGGAGCGCACACTGGGACTGCTGTGGAACTGCAAGACTGAACGTTACTACATGTAACATTGCATTACATGTAGTAACTCTGTTGTGTGATCCATTAGGTTAGGTGATCCCCTTCTTAGAGCTTGGAATTCTTTGGAAAAGGAGCTTTGTTATCTTCCTCAAATCACAATCCCACACTGCTATACCTCCAAAGAGATGGACCGTCCTACCACCGTCCGAGGCACCCATATCTTTTTTGATGCGTCTGAACAAGCATATGGTGTTGTTGCATATGTCAGATCTAAGGATGTCAAAGGTCACATCAAGCTAAGTTTCATTCTTGCTTGCTCACACGTTTCACCCAAGCAACAGCTACCAGTACCCAGACTGGATTTACGTACTCCACTAACTGGTGCACGCCTCTGTGACCTAATCAGGACAGAATTCACTTTGCCAGTCTGAACTATTACACTGTGGACTGACTGAACCACTGTGCTCCACTGGTTCGTGCTGATGATGTTACAAGAGGCTTATTCCCGTCAGATATTTTCCTCCCAAACAGATGGATCAATGCCCCAGCATTTTTATGCGAACCTCCAGATACTTGGCCTAAACCTTGAAACTGTTGCATCTGTTGATGACCAAATTGTTTTGAAACAATCTGTCTGTTACAGTGTTAACGTTGCTGTTACTGTGCCAAATCCTGACAGTTTCAAAACTTACCAAGAATTACTGGATGCCACTGCCCAGTCTCTTTCCAGACAGACCACTGTAAATCCCTCTGCCGCTGAATTTCTGAATGCTGAACAAAAAATCCTCTAATAAGGCACAAAACGATAGCTTTTGGGAGGACATAGCCTGTCTCAAATCACACAAATCACTACATCCAATTGTACTGGATCCTACTCACAAGGTGACACAATTAATCATTAAAGATTATAACGAGAGATTGTGTCAAGATGGTTTAGAAAGGATCTTTGCTGAAATAAGAAGAACATTTTGGATCTTGAGGGGCGCAAGGCCGTACATAGACATCAGCAGAATTGTGTTTCATGTCAAAAATGGAGAGCTGGTGCCTGAGGGTTCAGCCAATGGGTCAGCACCGCCGTTTCATTAGGTAAGAAAAAGATGACCCGAGGAAAGAAGGGGGAAAAAAGCATCTCCCACACTATGTCCTGTCAGAGGACACAGTGTGATATTACAAAAAACACCTTAGCAAAAAAAATGTAATGCACTCAGATAACTTTATATCCAATAAAAAAACCTCCATTGATCCGAACTCTGTTCTTTAACAACTACAAGATTTCTCCACACTAGTGTTTTCAAATAACTGACTGAAAGAATTTCTTTATTAATTCCTCACACATTTGCATAACTCCCAATTTATTTTTTTATTGCACCGTTTATGTTCAGTCGTCAAATGTTCATCTGTGAGCTATTTGGATCTTATAGGGACTTTAGACTTTCAATTTTATAAATGAATTTCATAATTTTAATGCCCAATGAATGTAATTTATTTGTGTTTTTAAATAAGGTAATTGAGCTGAAAGAGTAAATTAAATCATATTTGACATGCTTGTCATGTATGTTCATTGAAAGTACAGTAGCAACAAATAAATTCAGGTTGCTGAAATGTTGTTTTTGTCTCATGTCTCTTGCTTTGGGGCTCGTTTATATCCCAAATTGTTCCTTTTTATGGCATCTCTATCTTGATGGGGACTTGTTTTTGACATCACATTTGTCAGGTAATAAAACTGAGTTTTCACATCCAGTTCTGAAGTCAAAACTGTTTTAAAGACAAAATTTCTAATGAAAGTTTGAGATCAGTAATCTCAAGTGGCTTCGGTAAACAGTTGATGAATGTGTTCTAAGGGTTTTTGTTTCAGCACTTTCACCACTTACACTTTTGTTCTGACCTACCGAGATGTTTTATTTGAATGTTTTTGTCTGTAAAGAACTAGTTGTGACAGGACATGGTTAATATGACCCCTAGAAAATAAGGATTCATTGTTTCACTGCAAACACCATGATAGAAAGCTATTAAATACAACTGAATAAACTTTTGATGGGTCAACCGACAACAGGATCTAAGTCTCTTTTTTTCTTTACAGAAACGTAAAGGCAAAGAGAGGCCCACAGGTTACCCCTGTGATCAGTGTGAGAAAGTCCTCGCCACTTCTTCATCCTTGAAGAGACATAAGAAGATTCACACTGGAGAGAAGCCGTACAGATGTGAGCAGTGTGGGGCAGCTTTTACCACATCAGATGCTTTAACTAAGCACCAACGCATTCACACGGGAGAGAAGCCGTACAGATGTGAGCAGTGTGGGGCAGCTTTTACCACATCAAGTGCTTTAACCACGCACCAACGCATTCACACTGGAGAGAAGCCGTACAGATGTGAACAGTGTGGGGCAGCTTTTACCACATCGGGTGCTTTAACTACGCACCAACGCATTCACACTGGAGAGAAGCCGTACAGATGTGAGCAGTGTGGGGCAGCTTTTACCGCATCAGGTGCTTTAACTACGCACCAACGCATTCACACTGGAGAGAAGCCGTACAGATGTGAGCAGTGTGGGGCGGCTTTTACCACATCAAGTGCTTTAACGAAGCACCAACGCATTCACACTGGAGAGAAGCCGTACAGATGTGAGCAGTGTGGGGCAGCTTTTACCACATCAAGTGCTTTAACTACGCACCAACGCATTCACACTGGAGAGAAGCCATACAGATGTGAGCAGTGTGGGGCGGCTTTTACCACATCAAGTTATTTAACTACGCACCAACGCATTCACACTGGAGAGAAACCGTACAGATGTGAGCAGTGTGGGGCGGCTTTTACCACATCAAGTTATTTAACTACGCACCAACGCATTCACACTGGAGAGAAGCCGTACAGATGTGAGCAGTGTGGGGCAGCTTTTACCGCATCAGGTGCTTTAACTACGCACCAACGCATTCACACTGGAGAGAAGCCGTACAGATGTGAGCAGTGTGGGGCGGCTTTTACCACATCAAGTGCTTTAACTACGCACCAACGCATTCACACTGGAGAGAAGCCGTACAGATGTGAGCAGTGTGGGGCGGCTTTTACCACATCAAATGATTTAACTACGCACCAACGCATTCACACTGGAGAGAAGCCGTACAGATGTGAGCAGTGTGGCGCGGCTTTTACCACATCAAGTTATTTAACTACGCACCAACGCATTCACACTGGAGAGAAGCCGTACAGATGTGAGCAGTGTGGGGCAGCTTTTACTCAATCGGGTCATTTAAGACGTCACCAACGTGTTCACACTGAATAAAATGTGTGTATCTGGAAATCTGTTCAGTTTTATATATTTTTTTTTAAATAGTTCTGCTTCTGGTCGTAAATTAGTAACCTTTTTTGTAATGTTTTTATTGTAATCTAAAATTTTTCATCATTGTTCTGTTATTGTTCTGTTCTGAATAAAGTTATTCGTTTTTTGTTGGATTTCAGTTTCCTGCTCAGTAACACCATTGTAAACAAACAGGAAGTCAATGTCAGAATGTTAGAACAGTGTCCCACAGTAGTGCCTTGTTCATGTGATTTTATCAATATAAATGAATGATGGTTCTTAAATTTAATTTCATCTGAGGGATGTAAGAAAAAAGTGCTTTACTAATGACACCCTCTGCTTCTGAGACCAGCTGGTCAACTGTAAAAGCGAAGTGAATGCTGTTATAGACTTAATTAACAGCAATTAAAATTACGCTGAATTATGGTTCTGCGTTAAATCAACGCAGAGCCTACGCCGTAGCCTGACCTGCACCTCCCAAAAAGTTTAACTATGCATCGAGGCGACGCAGACCCAACGCAGACCGAGAGGGCTGTGATTGGTTCGCTTGGTAGCAACGCATTTCCGGTTCCGGTTCGTGAAGCAGTCGTGAAATTTCAACGCTCTTTTCTTCGTGTGTGTGTGTGTGATTTTTTTTTTTTTTGCACAATAGTTGTCCTTTTCTCTTTGATCCACTGAGAAAGACTGGAGGCTAAACAAAGTATCAACTAGCGCTCTGGGGGGTTACTGCACCACGGAGAAATGGAGTGACGGAGAAGTCTGAAGGGTTCACGACGGCGTCACGCGAGGCCGGCTCTACGCAGGGGCAAGAGGGGGCAGAGCCCCCTTAAATAAATGTGTTGCCCCCTCAAATCAAAATTCTAGAAGTTGAGAAATCACATTTTAATATACTCACAAAATTAATATACAATACAAGTTGACAAAATGATCTGCAGTAGCGGAAAAATCCGCCGAAAAAGGGGCACACACGACACAATGTCGGCTTCCCTCTCATCTCTCTGTCCCTCCGCTGTGCCGTGTCTCCGCAGCAGCATAGACACACACACGCACACACCCCTCTGCCCTCAGTAAACATCCAATCACTGTTGCAGTATGCAAATGAGCCCAAACGTAGCCTGAAAGTGTAGTGTCAGGTTTCAGCACAGCCACGGAGTGGGTTAAGGCTGATTCATGGTTCCGCGTTAAATCGACGCAGTACCTACGGCGTAGGGTACGCGGCGACGCACACCGTACGGTGCGCATCGCCGCGTACACTACGCCGTAGGCTCTGCGTCGATTTAACGCGGTACCATAAATCAGGCTTTAGACTTTGAAAAAACAGCAGCGTTACAAGCACAGAGATGTGCTCCTGTCCACTGCATGTGACAAACTGAAGACCAGTGACCTGTGTCTGACGGACCCCTACGTAAAGCCCCGCCCCAGTCTATAGGTCTGTACTGGTTTTTTCTTATAATCACAGCGTTGGTTTTTTTTTGTTAGTCTTTTTACAAAGCAAGCTTGCTTATTTTCTGCTCCAGCTTCCAGCAGCTCACAAAGAAAAAGTTAAAGCTGTGTAATGCATCCTTTCTTCAGAGCTTTTAAAAGGTGTAGTGCTGCTAGTAGTAGCAATGATGCTGCTACTACATCCAAGACAGCAGCTAGCAATACTTTACCTTTAGCATCAGTAAGCACTGCTTCTGCACCAGCTCCCTCCATCCCCCCAACAAGTGCTCCCCCAAAGCAGCCTGCTCAGCTACCCAGTGACTTAAATGGCAATGAACCATCTCAGCCAATACTGGGTAGTGTTGTGATCGAATTCATCACGCCGGGTTCTTAGATTGAGCTGGAAAAGGTAAATAAGACACAAAACTGGAATACAATTAAAGACATTACCTCTGCAGAGGGAGACCTGCAGGACAGCTCTCCGCAGCCATCCTAACAGATCTGCCCGCCTCTGTCTTGAGAACAAGTTTATTACCTCTGAAAGTAGGGGTGGCTTGGGGCCCCCCTTATCTCGTGCCTGGTACAGAATTCTCCAGAGACAACTCAGAATACACACAATAGTTCATCACATTGACATTAGTTTTAAAGTATATAGGCACATTAGTTAATCAACATATGCAGTTTATATATGTTCAGTTTGATTTTAAATTATTCTTTATAATTATAATATTCCCCCTTTTGATCTCTAATCAGAGATCACCCTATGTATCTTCTTTCTTCTTTATTGTTCCTCTTCAGGGTCAGAGGTAGACTATTCTGAACACCCGGTGGACCCTGCTCAGGGGATTATTCTGCCCCTTTCTTGAGCTAAGGCCTTATGAACGCTGCCGTGCCAGATCCAGCCGGATCTGGGGTCCTAATCTTCGTGGGGGGGGTCCGGTGTTGCCCACTGCGATCGTTGACACCACGTGTCACCTTTCCTGTGGAGTCGGATGACGTGGGAGGTCCGTTCTGGGTCCTGTCCACCTTGGCTCCGACCACTGTCTCTTGATGACTCACAGGGGAACCCATTCTGTCTGTGAGGTCCGTGTCTGTCCGTCTCCGACCTGTTTGGAGTAAGCAGATACCAAACTTTGCAGTTCGGAGAAGTGAGCTTTCTGACCAAATTGTTATTCGTCAGTCTCCTTCAAGTAGGGCGCATTCTGTGGCCCTAGAAAAAGTCGTCCAGTCTGTAGTTCGTACGGGTCAGTCCGTGGCCCGCGTCCACCCATGTCATTTTGGTCTGTGCACAGATTTTTGCCAATTTAGTCTTCATATTCGCATGTCCCATCCAGCGTTTCCCAAACGCCTTCCTGATGTCACCCACTACACAATACTCAACTCCAGATGATTCAATACATTATCCTACAATCTCATACAGATAGTGTGGAGCAATAATTGCTTATTTATGAACATTACTGATTTCTTTCCCTCTGGGCACTTTATGTACACCCACTTCAACAATCCAGACATGCAAATTACTCTGTTAAATCCTTTACGCGTTGAGGGGATACTCAGGATTGTCCACACGATTAACATTTCCATTATAGAAAAGTGACATTTCTACGTAACAAAAAGTAAAAATCATTCACTCTCATGAAACTACGGCATATTTGCCCCAAAATACTGGTTGATGATCAAATGAATTATTACAATAACTGAAAAACATAGTCCTTCTTATTAAGCTCCTCCGTAGTTCACTGTTGAATATTCCCTAAAGACATATCTTCGTACAGAATAAAGTTGAAAATGATCTGCCTCCGGGGCTAAACACTGACATGTTTTCCTGGAATGTTCAATGAAACAACCTTTCTCGTATCACATAACAACATCCATAAAATTCAAAATCTCCTTAACAATGAGCTCTCTAAGGTGGATATTTGGATCAAAAATGAACAAAACCTCTATTAATATTAAGAAAACAAATTATATATCATTCAGTTTTAATAAAGAAACCAAAGAATACGGAAAATCTGGCCTTTCAGATCAAAATAAATGATAAAGAAATAAAGAAAGTAAACTCTACAAAGTTCCTTGGAGTCCTCATTGATGACTGTCTAAACTAATCGTCATATAGATCGTTTTTGCAAAACGAAATATCTAAGAATCCAAAAAATGACGGTCTGCTTTTCAAAGCGAGACCCCTGCTTCCACGCTCTGCTCTTCTTATTCTTTATAAACCTTTGTTTGGACAACATCTAAATTCCTGTACTATTATTTACTGTAATACTTATCCCAGCTATCTAAAAAATTTGACCTTTTACAAAAAAGAAAAGAAAAATTACTCGTGCCATTCCTGGACTAAATTTAATTCACCTAATCGCCATCTGTTTGCCCATTCTGGTATTCTTTACCTTAAAGACTAAAACTACTCCCATAATGCTTGTACAATATATCAGGTGGTCTCAGGTTTAACTCTACTCATTCCAATCTCCGTTTCCCATCTCAAGGCCACTTACTATTTATATTTCTTATTAAGAGCTGTCTTTACCATGTCTACCTCTATACTATTACACCTTTCACTTTTTTAATCGTATATATTTTAATACGTACCACACTTTTATCTATCGTACATTTGTTATTTACTGTTGCTACTTTCAAATCCGGGTGGTAAGCGAAATAACCGGAGTCAAATTCCTTGGGCAATGTTCAAACTTGACCAATAAACCTGATTCTGATTCTGATTCTAATTCCTTCAATCCTTCTAGCATCTACTGTTACCCATGTTTCGTCTTCCTCGTTTACTATCGCATATGCTAATTGTAACCCTTCGTTCCAGTATCTAAAACAGTATCCGTCTACAAACAAATTAATCGCTTTGTCGAATGGTGTTTTCACTAAGTCTTCCCTGACTTTATCGTCACGAACGATTCTTTGCATGCACTTGTGTGGTTTTCCCCCTGTGCTATCCGTCGTGTGTGTACAAAATATTTGATGCTTCATTTTCTTAATTTCTTTTTGATTCATTTCTTTTAACTGCTACATGCTGTATACATGTAGGGTCGTGTTTACACGTCACATAATTACCAACCTTACTCCCCCTTTTGAAACAGGATCACTTGTTGGTGATCTGTTACAGAAAAATCTAAATCCTAACGCCTAGTTGTTTCACCATGTCGTACAACTATTGGGTGGTAATTATAATTTTGCTTTGGAGGCATTAAATCCTTAGCTTGATGGCCTAGACGCAAAACCAATGATACATGAGGGCAAGCCTTTTAATAATTTCATACCACCTTAGTCGTGTCATAATGTGAGTGCAAGGCATCATGTTACCATTAGGTGTATCGTAAAATAATGTGATATGTAAAGGATTGGGGGAACTAGCGTAAGGACACCAGGTGTCGACTCAGGGGCGCCACTGTTGATAGATCGTATATCGGGCCAGGAGTAACCGATGTTTCTGGTTCAAACAAAGTCCAACATACTGTATTTCTGCAGCCAGACCTGGCTGAGGAGAGAACATGCAATGTCCACTCAGATGGTTGATTGACTCTGTGTCCCCCGTCCAGAAAGGTCAGCGTCAAACCATCGGGACCACACTGAATCATCACCCCCAACATGATCAGTTGGTCTGTCCCCATCAGGTCACAGGGTGCTCAGGGCTTACGCCTCACCCTCATCCTGAGGGGGCGTGTGAATGGTAAAGTCTGTTTTTTCTCCAAAGCAGCCAGTCCCTTGGTGTCTCTTTGTGGGGCGTGTCTCTCCTGGGTCTCTATGGCAACCCCCTCGTCAAACCCCCGGGCCCCTCCCCTTTAGTCCACCCATCCCTCTATGGTATGTGGTAGTGGAGGTTGGGTGCTCAAGGTGGTTCATAAAATTTGTGTGTGTTTAATGCTGATTTACTAACAGTATCTCATGGGCTGACCCCAGCCCACTGACCCCGCGCCTGGCGCTGAAAGTTTCCCCTCTTTTTTTTTTTTTCTGTTTCTGTTTCACCCAACATGTTTACGACATGGTCTGGTCTGTCCGTACCCCTACATTCCTTCGTTATCTTTTCCGACCCCCTCCCTGTGTTCCAGGTGGCGTTTCAGTTTTCACTCCTTCTAAATTCCCAATCTCCTCTTTTCTTGTTCAAATTAATCCGAATTTATTTAAAAAATCCTTGGTTCGCTAATGGAGAACTAACCAATGTTTGTAAAAAGAAAATAATCTTTATATATTTTTCCTCTCTCAGCAACAGTTACAGTAAACAGAAAGTGACAAACCCTGTTCAAAAATGTAAAAGTAAATTATCCACTGACTGTCCTAATATTAATAACCGTAGTATAGTCCTAAATAACATTGTAAAACTAACCCATATCTGTAATTTATCATTTCAATCTGGTCCTTTTCCTAAATAAAATAGAAATTGCAAAAGCACTTCCACTTCCCAAAAAATGAGAGTAACCTCAACTATACAAATTACAGACAGAATTACATCATCCCACTATCACAGGTTCCAAAATCTGTATTCATCAACTCCTTTATATCAACTAAGACGTTTTATTATGTATTATTATGCCCTCACTTGAAACTTAAAGAACGTGAGCCGCCCCTAACCAATTCACCATATTTCGCTGAGGGGGAGCGCTCCAGTACACAGACAAACGTTCTTGACCTAAACAAACAAACTCCCAAAAAGTCCTCTCTCGAAGTTCATATATGCTTTATCAAATAAAAAAGTCTTCTTTATTAGACACAGAATGCATCATTTAAAGAAGCTCATTGTTAATGTTATCTTAAAAAATGTCAACAGAGAAGCTGAAGCTCATGTATTTTTAACAGATAAAAAGTCTCCTTTATAGACACAGAATGTATCATTTAAAGAAGCTCATTGTTCATATTATTTTAACCAAGTCAACAGAGAGAGGCTCATATGAATTTAAACCTTTTACTTCTTAACATATTATCTTATAATATCCAAATATATTCTAAAATTTGTCACCTATTCAACCCCTAAATAAGATTATTATCAGCATAATCTCTAGCTTTTTTAAAGCATTACTTTATCTAATTCCTGTTAAAAAGGCCCATTCAACCCCTCCCCTTTTTCTGAACAGAGGAGGAGAGGAGTGGACTTTTACGACCATGTCATCTGAACCTGCAACTTTTCTGCAAATTTCCCATTTTAAAGCCAACTACGAAGTCAATTAAATCATACTTTTCTTTCTCTTAAAATGACAGAATATATCTACAAAGTTCCATGAACATACAATACACAAAGGAACACACACATACTCACACATCTCTCCTTCTCTCTCACACACACACACACACATCCCAGGAGTCTCTGTCTCTCACATACACACACACACACACACACACACACACACACACACACACATACATACACATCCCAGCAGTCTCTGTCTCACACACACACACACACACACAGCAGGCGCTTTACACACAAGCGCAGCCCCTCCTTTCTCACATAGCAAGGCCAGCAGTTACTGCTGAATTTTTACATACTTCACAATCTCATCTATTTCTGTTTTTCAAGCCCATGTCAACATAGATGTTACAATATCTTCACGAAGCCAAATTCCCTCAACATTTAAAGTTTCTCGGGCATTTTAAAACCTCTGTACAGTTTCCAAAATCCTATTCCATCCTCAATTGCATACCATCAACTTTTTACTGTAAGTTTCTTTGGCAGCTCTTAGAATTCGGGTGGCCTCAATCCCGGGATTCCAACCCAGCAAAATCCATGCACTCGTCAGTGTCACGGTGGGGGCCGCCACGCCCAAGACTTTCAAAAATGCCAAATGACAATTTTGGGGCCTCTAACCCTCTCTGGGGCCTCAAACCCTCTCTGGGGACTCTAACCCCCTCTGGGGACTCTAACCCCCTCTGGGGCCTCAAACCCTCTCTGGGGACTCTAACCCCCTCTGGGGCCTCAAACCCTCTCTGGGGACTCTAACCCCCTCTGTGTACACTATCTAGTTAATTTATATTCCAGCCTTGTCCTTTCTTCATTATCTTTAGCAGTTGTCATTCCTTAAATTTAGCAATTCTTAATTCAGCAGTTATCATTCCTTAAATTTAGCAGTTATTAAATTCAGCAGCTGGGTGTTTACTTAAGACTTTGGACACGGTCTTGATTTGAGTATATCCAATGCAGATAAAGGTCTGCTTACCCTGAATTTGCCGCGCGGCCTGTCCTCGCCTTTTTCGCACCGAGCTGTTTTTCATAATTACCTCTCCTGATCTCAATCCCGGACGACGCCCCCAAATTGTTGTGATCGAATTCATCACGCCGGGTTCTTAGATTGAGCTGGAAAAGGTAAATAAGACACAAAACTGGAATACAATTAAAGACATTACCTCTGCAGAGGGAGACCTGCAGGACAGCTCTCCGCAGCCATCCTAACAGATCTGCCCGCCTCTGTCTTGAGAACAAGTTTATTACCTCTGAAAGTAGGGGTGGCTTGGGGCCCCCCTTATCTCGTGCCTGGTACAGAATTCTCCAGAGACAACTCAGAATACACACACTAGTTCATCACATTGACATTAGTTTTAAAGTATATAGGCACATTAGTTAATCAACATATGCAGTTTATATATGTTCAGTTTGATTTTAAATTATTCTTTATAATTATAATAGTAGCTACCCAAAGCGTGCATTTGGTACAACATTGAGATCATTCAATCCTGCCTGGTACCGCACACGACCATGGCTAGAGTATTCTGTGGTGCGAGACGCCTGCTTCTGTTTCCCCTGTCGGAAATATGGCAGCGCTGTTAATGAGAGGGATGTTGCTTTTACCTTAACTGGTTTTAACAACTGGAAAGCAGCACTTGATCGAGACAAGGGGTTACAGAGGCATGTGTCCAGCCACAACCATGTGCATGCTTCAACTGTATGGACTCAGCACAAAAGCAGAGAGGCTACAGGGGGAACTGTTGACTCCCTGTTGGTTGGTAAAACACAACTTGAAAAAAACCATTACTATGTCAAGAGTGTGGGCAGTGCTGTTAAGTTTCTCTGTGTAAATGAGTTGGGGCTCCGTGGAACTGCAGAAACTTTGAGGCATGATGCAGCTGACGACGACATTGCTTCAGGTCTCTTTCTAAAGCTGATGGAGTATACCTTAGAGAAGGATGAGAAATTAGCAAGCATTGCTAAGGGTATCCCAAAGAATGCAAAATATACATCTAAGGATATCCAAAATGAAATTATAGAAACACTGGCAGACATGGTGCTTGGAGAGATCAGGAAAAAATAAAAAATGCAGATTCTGCGGGGTTCTGCCTCAAAAGTGATGGGACCAGAGACAGGTGCAATGTGGAAAATTTGTCTGTGATGATTCGCTTTGTCAGCAATTCCATGCCAGAGGAGCATCTTATTGGGTTGCTTGACTTGCATCAACTTGATGCAGAGTACATCACCTCTGAGATACTGACACACCTTTCTGATGCTGGCTACAGTGCTGAAAACATACTTAGTCAGTGTTATGATGGGGCTTCTGTGATGAGTGGGGTAAGAGGTGGTGTACAAGCTCTGCTCCAAAATAAGCTTGATAGATATGTCCCATATATCCACTGCTTCAACCACCAACTGCACCTAGTAGTTGTGCATGCCATGCAGAGTGAACCATGTGCAAAAAGATTTTTTGACCTCTCTAGTTTACTCTACAAGTTTTTTCAGCACCACCATGTGTCCAAGAAATATGATGCACCTCATCTTAAAAGGCTGCTTGAAATCCGATGGACAAGCCACTATGAGGTGACAAGGTGCATTGTTGAAAATCAAGACCATATTCTCAGTATCTTATCTAAGATGACAGAGGATGATGCTGCTGCAGTTGACCTGTGCACTGAGGCATCAGGCCTGCAATGTCAAATTAAGAGGCATCACTTCTTTGAGACTGGAAAGTTTCTAGTGCGGGTGCTTGGTGTCTTGAAACCAGCAAATGCAATTCTGCAGGCTCAGTCTGTGGATATGTGCAGTGCCTCTGAGGTTGTAGGTGCAGCACTGGAGTCCCTAAAAAACATTCGGGAAGATGATTATTGGGCAGAGTTATCTCAGGTGGCGGCAGGAGATGATTCACATCCTCCAAAGAGAAGGAGAACAATGAGCAAACACCTTGGTCAAAGTGTTGTGCTCTCAACTGTGGGCCATACAGACTCTGATGATCCTACCCTTAATCCCCATCAATCTCTGAAAAGATCTCTGCTCAACATCCTTGACAGGGCCATTTCAGAAATGGAAACTAGATTTTCACAGAGAAATGTTGACCTGATGAAAGCCATATCTAGTCTTGCACCCAAATCTAGTGCATTTCTAGATTCAACACAGTTGCACCCTCTGGCTGTGCTGGCTGGCACAGTGGCAGACAATGCAAGTCTCAAAAATGAAATCCTTGTAGCAAAACAGATGTTGCTCAAGAAATGTCCAAATGAATCAGACCTGTCCACTGTGTGTAAACACCTGCAGGAATACAGGGAAGCCTTTCCTGAGTTGCATAAATTGTATGTAACAGCCCTGGTAATTGGTGTGTCTTCAGCAGCATGTGAGAGTTCCTTCTCCACATTGTCACGGGTTCTAACCCCCTATCGTCGCACCATGTTACACAAGAGAAAGAGGAATCTGGTGATCTTGGCCCATGAGAAGTCTATCACAAATAACTTGGACATGGATGAGTTTGTGAGAGTTTTTGCAAAGGGAAACAGGAGACTGCCGTTGTAGAGTGGAGTGGAGAGAAAAAAGAAGAGTGGAGAGAAATGAGAGAGAAATGAGAGAGGAGTGGAGAAAAAGGAGTTTTTTGAGCTGTTAAGCTGCCAACAAAAAAAAACAAAAAAACAAAAAAAACAAAAAAATGTTCTACTGTATATCTGTTGTGTTTTATAAATTTGTTTGAGAAGATTTTTTATTATTATTCATAAGACTACCTTTCAGTTTTGTAAATATTGACTATAGTCTGTGAGGTTAACATATACCGGTATTTGAGAATTAGGCCATCCAGTTAAAATAAATGTTGTTGGTTGATAAAATCTGGATGAAGGATGTTTTATTTTATTTTATTTTATTCATTTATTTTATTTTTATTTTTCAGTTTCCCCCCCTGAGGGATTGCCACCTTATTGTGGTCAGGGGGTTAGCGTGCCTCAGTGACCTTAAGAGCTATACCAGCAGGAGCTTAGTCTTCAGGTGGGACACCCAAGTTGGACAGGTCTGAAGGTAGAGGCCTGACAAAGTGCAATCCGCTTCTCCAGGGGTTGGACACATAGCAAAAGACCCATTTCAATGAAGAAAGCATTGTTACTATAAGCACAGAAAAAAAAGTGGTGGAGCATGATGTGTACACATGATGCCCCCTTCACATTTCTGACTGCCCCCTCATATATGCATGCCTAGAACCGGCCCTGCCGTCACGGCAACGCCGTTGGCTCTGCGTTGGTTTAACGCAGAACCTTAAATCAGGCTTTACAAAGCTAATGACAATTTAAACATTTTTTTAAATCCTGTGAATAAAATGTGTCTGAAGGATAATTTATATGTAGTGGAGCAGGAATTGGATCAGTGACCCAGCCAGTGGCCTACTGGTTAGGGCACTGGGCTCCTCTTCTGAAATCATCAACAATAACATCAATAACAGTCATCCCTCGTTTGCTGCTGTGGACCGGTTACCAAAAACTCCTGTCAGTAGCATCTGAACTCCAGTTCAGCAGCTAGTCCATCAATATCCAGTCCAGTAACATTAATGCCTCCAATTAAAACCGATTTGGACAAAATGACACAATTTCACACAGTCAACTACAAAAACCTGGAGGATATTATGGATCAGCCAGAAGAATCAGGGGTTTTGGTTCCCCTTGCTGTTGGGCTGTAATTCAGGTCATTCACTCACCACCGGTAGATGATTGTTCTTTCCGGTATCATTGTTGCTGACTCAAGATGGCGCCGATGGTGATTTTGAGCAGATCTTGGCTGCCCCAGCGCCACCAGATGACAACCCGGTATGTTCAGACACTAATAAGTAAATTGTTAGCCTCAAGGAAGACATCCGGATACTGTCTAACAAACTAAAATCCAAAGCTGAACTGCTTAATTTACTTTTGGACGTGGCCCATCAGCAGTCCATGCATATTGGGCTCAAGAGGCTCAAAACCTTCCTTTTAGTTTAGCTTATAACATAATTTTTTCATTTTATTAGGGTGGTTTCGTTTTTTTTTGTTATCTAGTTATTTCTTATTATTTTAATTACTTATTTTTCAATCATTTTATTATGTACTTATTCTTTTGTATTAACTTTTTTTTTTATTTTGTTCTTAGTTTTATTTCAATGTTGTTTTTATTCATTCACATGTTAAAGGTATTAATTGCAATCGTATTCAAAAACATTTATTGTTATACTGGGTGAAATGGTCCTTCCATCCTGAGAGTAACCAGTGAATAATGTGTTCAGAAAAAGGAAAGAAAAAAATCAATCCTCTCTGAAAGCTTTAATCCTGTAAAAACTCTAACCAATCAGTTATTTGCGCACCGAATGGCTCGGATTGGTCAGAAGACCAGAGGCTTGGCAGGAAGGGAAAGAACCAATCAGATGCCTTCATTTTAAACCACGCCCCCCCCTCGTCCCATGCGCGCACTCGCTTCCAGCCCCCCGTGTCCACTTCCCACGGGTCCTCCACGGCTCACAGTGTCCCAGTGTAACCCCCTCCCTCCCCTCTGCCACGGACCCCCAGTATGTAGTTATTATGTAGTTATTTTCAGAGTAGCTCGGTCCCATTGTGTGTGTGAGAGCGGGGAGCAGAGCCGTTAGTCCGGGCTGCTGCTGCAGGACTCTCCGCCCAGCAGCAGCAGCCCGCGGGGATACGAGCAGCCGCAATGAAGCGCCGCAGCAGCTCCGGCTCGGAAGCTGTATGGGGGTCCGTGAGGATGGAGCGAAGAGCGGATAGCAGTGCGCCGTAGGCGCCGTAGGCTACGGCGCACCGCCACCCGCTCTCCGCTCTCCACTCTCGCCGGGATGGAGACGCCGGTGGGCAGGATGCACGTTTGGGTGGGCACAGCCCACCCCTGCCCTCCCCTAAAACCGGCCTTGCTTACAGGTGAATGAGACATGGGGTAGTTTTTAAAATGTGCTGTCCAAAATGTCCTGGAAACCTCGACTCCTGCAAATGCGCGTTCCTCAACGTTTGTGGGGGCGTGGCTTTGGACGGAGCGCTGACGGGAGGGGGAGGAGGGGGCGGGGCTTAGAGGAAGCGCCACTTTCCAATCTTGCTAGCTCTCAGAAGTTGCATATTGCAACTTTAATTCAGTTCCAGTGCTTTTTCCTTGTGAGAATCTTCCCCACCGGGTGCTCTGCCTACTTGGCCTGTTCTATCTACAGTGTGTTCATAGGCCTAGATCATGTGTTCATAGGCCTAGTTCATGTGTTCATAGGTCTGCCTAGCAAGCCTACCAGACGGCTACAGCTAATCCAGAACGCTGCTGCCCGGGTTCTCGCCACAACTAAGAAAGTGGACCACATCACTACGTGTCTGAGGTCTTTACACTGGCTCCCAGTACCTCAGAGAATAGACTTTAAAATACTTCTGTTATTTTTTTAAAACACATCAGGGACTTGTTGCCATAGCAACCACCCAGACCTCTCAGGTCTTCTTGTTCAATTCAATTCAATTTTATTTATATAGCGTCTAATACAACAGAGTTGTCTCTAGACGCTTTACAGAGACCCATACCCAGAACATGACCCCCGAGCAGTTATTACATAAACAATGGCAGGTAAAAACTCCCCTAGTGGGAGAAAAACCTTAAGCCAAACAGTGGCAAGGAAAAACTCCCCTTTAGGAGGGAAGAAACCTTGAGCAGGACCAGGCTCATCAGGGGGGACCCTCCTGCCGAGGGCCAGACTGGTGGGTCAGGGACGGCAGCAGCACAGCAGGCAGGTGGAAGCAGCAACGGGATGACCGGGGGTGGGGACCGCAGGCCAGCACACAGCTCCCGAAGCTCCGGCCCAATCAGCAAGTCCCAGGTTGGGGTGCAGGGTCAGGAAAAGACTTGTGCTCCGTAATGCAAGCTACAAGCCACCCACGGCCACCTGCAGGACAAAAGAGAGAAAAGGGAGGAGAAGGGGGGGCCAGCAACGGGATGACCAGGGGTGGGGACCGCAGGCCAGCACGCAGCTCCCGAAGCTCCGGCCCAATCAGCAAGTCCCAGGTTGGGGTGCAGGGTCGGGGAAAGACTTGTGCTCCGTAATGCAAGCTACAAGCCACCCACGACCACCTGCAGGTTCCGGTGTCCGGCACAGGATGCTGCAACATGGACAAAAGAGAGAAAAGGGAGGAGAAGGGGGGGCCAGCACAAGAAACCACAGGAGCGACTCTGACACACTAAAGTTTACACTACCTAGAGATTTACCAACACCAGCTAGAGGTTTACTAAACACTAACTATAGGCTTTACTAAACAGAAATGTTTTAAGTTTAGTTTTAAAGGTGGAGGTGGTGTCAGCCCCCTTAACCCAGATTGGAAGTTGGTTCCATAGTAGTGGCGCCTGATAGCAGAACGCCCGCCCTCCAAATCTACATTTAGATACTCTAGGAACTACAAGTAAACCTGCACTCTGAGAACGGAGAGCTCTGACAGGAACATAAGGCACTATCAGGTCTTGCAAATAATGCGGAGCTAAGCCGTTTTGGGCTTTATACGCAAGTAATACAATTTTAAATTGGATTCTGAATTTTACGGGTAACCAATGGAGCGACGCTAACACTGGAGAGACGTGGTCTCTCCTGCTAATTCCTGTCAGTACTCGTGCTGCTGCATTTTGGATCAGCTGGAGCCTATTCAGCAAATTACTTGGACATCCTGCTAACAACACATTACAGTAATCTAGTCTAGAAGATACAAACGCATGAACTAGTTTTTCTGCATCACTCTGTGAGAGGATTTTCGTAATCTTTGCAATATTACGGAGATGGAAAAAGGCTATTTTACAAACCTGATTGACATATGGTTTAAACCATATGTCAATCATTGTTGACCCATTGTTCAGGTCTGCTCTGTGTCCCCACAATCAGAACCAAACATGGAGAAGCAGCATTCAGCTTTTATGCTCCACAGATCTGGAACTCTGAAACCCTCAGTTCCTTTAAATCAAGGTTTAAAAAGAAATTGTTTACAACTGAATTATGTAAACAGAAGTCCAATAACGGAGCAGCGCTTGGGCTCAGATCGGGGAGGCCGTTCCTCCCAATCAGACCCCTCCAGATATCACTGTCACCGCCCACGTGAGCGTTGAAGTCCCCCAGTAGAACAATGGAGCACCATCACCTACCTCTCCCAGGGAGTCCAACAAGGCTGTACTCCATCCTGCTGCCTGGCCCGTAGGCACAAACAACAGTGAGAGACCTTTCCCCTGACCCGAAGGCGCAGGGAAGCGACCCTCTCGTTCACTGGGTTAAACTCCACGAATGTGCGAATAAGGTAGCCTTGCAGGCACTTGCGGAGCAGGCGGCCCACTGCCCCCCCCCCTTCCTTGGATGGAAATATGTTTTGTTGTGGTTCTCTGCTAACCCCTGGATGAAACCATCATTGGTAATGAAAGATAAGTGTTCGTTTGTCTGGCGAACTATAAGAAAAACTAGTGGAATCGAATCACAGGTTAATACAACTTTTAATCATGTCAAGCACAAGGTTTTTCCGGCCGGAGGTACATTTGTCTCATGGGTAGGAGAGAAATGCACACGGTCGTCATCAGTCCAGTTGATTTTATACTGAAAAGGAGGGTGTTCTTTGCAAATGATTTCCATTGGTTGAGCCTACGAGACATGTCGCTTCCATCTTCCTTTCCCTGGGGTGTCAAGCCTAGCTCACAGGTGAGACTCCCCACAGCTAACCGTCTCCTCTCCAACAATGTGTATTGTATTTAACTTCTAATCTAATTTTTGTCTACCCTTGGCTCTTAATCAGAATGCGATTACTTTGAAGAGAGAGCCCAGACGGTTTTGAGCTTCAATAATTTCATGAAATCCTAACAGTAAGCTGTCATAATATTAATTATTTCTGATAACATTGTCATAATGCTGAATATATGGCCTTTCCTACACTGTTTGTTGCTGTTTGACCGCCGTGTCGCTCGGTCATCGTGTTAAATACATACGGCGGCCATGACAGTCTGACACCTCAGGGGACAGTTTGTAGAACTTCTAAAAGAAAAGAAAAAGTGGTTCAGCTGAGCAAGGCACTTTGGTCACTGGCTGTCAGTTCATGTGTCCATTTCCGTTTTGTATCCATAAAGAGTATTGATTTTAAAGATTTGTTTAAACTTACTTAGTGATTTGCATGATTTAATTTCATCTTTGCAGTTGTTCCACAGATTAATTCCATTCACTGATACACAATGGGTTTTGATTTTTGTTCGTACATGCTGTTTTTTAAAATGGCATATTCCCCTGAGATTGTGTTTATTTTCTTTTATTTGAAACAACTTCTGGATGTCTTGTGGCAACTGATGATGAGCTCATTCACAAGTGGAGCTGGTGGATTGTAGCGGAGCTGAAACTCTGCAGCTGCCGTGTGTCGGTGTTTATGAGACACTTCACTCCCACATGTTCACCGGGGGGTTGTTGTCACATTGTGAGTGTCTAAAATAAGAGACTGTGAACGGGGGAATAGGAAAAAGACTAAATCGCTTTGCAGAGCCTATAAGTGACTGAACTAAAGAAATAAACTATAGGAGCGCCATCCATTTATTTTAAGGAGTAACTCGGTCGTCAAAGGACAGCATACGGATGTTTGTGTTGTTCAGTTATGATGAAACAAACACAAACGTGACAGTACACTCGGTAAGTGCGCGTATAGAAGACAGTTGTGAAGCCGCAGCTACCGTTTACGACCATACCGCCATGAACCAGCAGAGGGCGCTGTTGCTACGTTTGGGAACATTTGCACATTCATCCTCGTTTGCAGCAAATCAGCTCCAGCTTCAGACGCGTAGAGTTCAAATGCTCATCAAAGAATGTGATGTCTTTGATGACGTCACGAAGAATAGTGGAAGAGGAAGCACACGTAATAGCACACATTAGAGTGAAGATGTATTTCTTTTCTTGTTATTATACCATGAAAATATTATAACTGTAATGGCAATCTAACAACAAAAAATGCCATGTGAGGGAATTTGAAGACATTTCCAACTCATGCTGGTTCCAAAAAAACTGAAAAACTGTGTGGATTCCCAGCTCCTAATTCCCCTGCACCTGATCACCTGTGTGTATGTGCATGTTTGATCCAGGCCTGGGGCCAGAGTCACCAATATGTTCTTAAGAACGATCTTAAGAAATGTCTAAATGATGATGAATAAATGATCTAAAATTAAGAAGTAAATAAGAAAGTTCTTAAGTGAAATTCCTCAATATTCTCTTAAGAACCATCTTAAGAACTGTCATTTCTTACGATTTTCTCATTTTTCCTACTTAAGAACTTCTTAAAATATGGCTGTATCCGAAATCACTCAATCAATTCAGTAGCCGCTCCAGCAGACCGTTCACACAGCAGTAGCAGCCAAGTATCCCAGAATGCATTTCGCACCAAAACGACAGCAGAAGCCGAGAGCTAAAAGCTGTTTTAATCTCCGCTGTAGCGCTGTTAATATGCCACTTTATTAAGTTTTAATATTTTTTCAGGCGTAAAAGTAACCGTTAAGATCCCCAACCTGGGCTCAGTTTATCCAAATAACGGCTGTTAAGAAATTTGATCCGATATTTTCGGGGGATGAGAAGAGCCGCCGGCTCGGAGCAGCAGCAGCAGCTCACGGCCGGGGGGACAGACGTGATCGCCGGGTCAAACCGCGCTGTCGTCCCGGGGAGAAAGTGATCCAATGAACTGACCTGCAGCTCTGTAGAGAATTACCGCTGGCTGAAATAAATCATTTAGGAAGATAAATGTTGGTTTAATAGATGAAATCTAACAGTTTGTCTGAATATAAAGTGAAGCTTCATGTTTTCATGCCCCAGAAGCTGCTGCTCTGTCTGTACATCAGAGCCGTCACAATTTTAATAAATGTATTAAAATAAAAATATCAGTCTATTGAGTTTCATTTTATTTTATTAAGCTACATATGTTTGGGCTTTTAATTAGTGCACCTCTACGTACTTGGTATACAAAATTATATGTATTATTCATTTCATTATATTATTATTATTATTATTATTATTATTATTATTATTCATTTCATTATATTCAGTCGATACACCTGAAGCGAGACTTCACTACACCGATGCATCGCTCCACAATATTGCAGGTTTTTGTTTGTGCATGTGCAAATGTGTTGAAAAAGGTGATATTAGAGTCTTACCTTTTCACAGAAGAAATTTTAAGACAGGTCAAGGTTGTCTTAAAGTTAAGAAAAAAGTCAAGCACAAATTTGAGAACTTTTATTTCTTTTATTCTTAAGTTTTTTCTTAAGAAGAAAGTTGAGAAAATACCTTTTCTTCTTTCAGCTTGAGTTATGGTTCTGCGTCAAAACGACGCCGCCCGTGCCTACGGCGTGTGGTACGCGTCGACGCAGACCACACGCCGTCACTGACGCCGTCACTGACGACGTCACCTCCCAAAAATTGTAACTACGCGTCGAGGCGACGCAGACCACACGCAGACGAGAGGGCTGTGATTGCTTCGCTTGGTATCAATCACATTTTGAATTAAATGCACAGTCTCCCAAACCAAGTAGAGATCTTTTTAAGTGAGGTCAAACTTGGAAAGTAACTGACTGTCAGACACACCCTGTAAAGAAATACACATTTGGTCAAGAAGAATTGGAGGAGTACCCCACCTTGTGACACGAGTGAAGAACAGCAATGCATTAAAGTGACTAAGAGGAGAAGACCATTACCTCCCTCTCAAGCAGTCCACATCTCTTAGAAGAACTCTAAGACTGGAATGTGTGAATTAACTTTGGTTAAGAAACCTTCAATGTGCCTTTCTTTTTTTTTAAGCTACATGTCATTTTTCCATTTCACAACCACAACTATGAATGAATGAGACGTCTATAATCTATAATCTTGGGGCGGCAGTAGCTCAGGTGGTAGAGCGGGTCGTCCAATGATCCGAAGGTCGGAGGTTCGAATCCCGCTCTGTCCCAGTTTGCTGTCGTAGTGTCCTTGGGCAAGACACCTTACCCACCTTGCCTCGTGTGAATGTGTATGAATGTGTATGAATGTTGGTGGTGGTCGGAGGGGCCGTTAGGCGCGATATGGCAGCCACGCTTCCGTCAGTCTGCCCCAGGGCAGCTGTGGCTACAAAATGTAGCTACCACCACCGGAGAGAATGTGTATGGATGAATAATGATTTCTGTAAAGCGCTCTGGGTGCCTTGAAGGGCGCTATATAAATCCAAGTCATTATTATAATCTAAAAAAATTACAATATTCTAGGAATCTTAATCTTAAACTGTAAACCATAATCAGCAATATTAAAATAATAAAAGGCTTGCAATATTTCAGTTGATTTGTAATGAATCCAGAATGTATGACATTTTTGTTTTTTCAGTTGCATTACAGAAAATATCACAATATTCTAATTTTCTGAGACAGTCCTGTAATGTAATGTATAATAAAATTCAAGAAAAGATACAAAATGAGGGTGAGTAAACAATCCCTTACTTTTTATTTTAATTACTCCCTTAATGAATACATATAAAGTGCATTGTAAATGGACATTGTGTGTCACTGAGACAGATCTTGTAACCACACAGACAAACCAACAAAGACGTTCACTCTGACCAGCCGAATAAGGTGTGAACAATCTGAATCAAACCAAATGAAAAAAATCTCAAAACCTCAGATGAGACAGTGTGTGTGTGAGTGTGTGTGTGTGTGTGTGTGTGTGTGTGTGTGTGTGTGTGTGTGTGTGTGTGTGTGTGTGTGCGTGCGTGTGTGTGTGTGTGCGTGTGAGAGATGGGTGTAGTTCATTCAAGCAACAATTTTTTGTTGATTTTGAGGAAAACACGTTGCTCCAGAGATGTGGTTGCCTGTTTCTCAGTCCAGATGACAAGAGTCCGCACACAGAGAAGATGCGCTCCACAAAGGCTTGTGAGGCAGGGGCACTAACGAGATCCAGGGGCACTAACGAGATCCAGGGGCACTAACGAGATCCAGGGGCACTAACGAGATCCAGTGCCACAAGGGCCAGTTTTGGATGGACAGCCTCTCTTGATCTCCAGAATTGCAATGGTGTTTCATTGCACACACCCTGTTTAACGTTATCAACATATCTCTTCATTTCAGTCAACACACTGTCTGTCACATGATCATGCTGATTTGTCGATGACACATGGACCTCCATACGAGATGCAAGGAAGCAGTATTTCTGCAGGACAGTAGGAGGAGAGTCTGCTGCAGTTTGAGTGGCAGTGACAGTATCTTGAGGAGTAGTGGCTGGGTTATACTGTGCTGCCAGGTTCTCCACTAAGGACTGTGCTGCCCTCCTCAGTGGCACCATGTCTGCTGTTTGAAGAATCAGTGAAACACTTGGATCCAACAGGCAGGCTGCTGCTGTTGGTGTGGCATCAAACTGTGGGGAATCAGGGCTAAGAATGGCTGCGAAAGGAGCTCGCAAGGATTTCAGCAGGACTTGAGCTAACTGTTTCCCAGGAGCTGTAGTCATCTGCAGATGTGCCTCCAGGTTGAGAAGGCATGGCACTACCTGTGAGAGTGACTGGCTGTCACTCTGCAGCTGTGTGTGAATGGCAAAGGGCTCAAGCAGCCCCCGGGTCTCGCACTCAGCAGGCACGCCGATTTTTCCCAGTGGCCAGCCGCGGTACTGCAACAAAAAATCCCATGGGGCCCCGAAAGCTTTTTTCCCATAGACCGCAATAGTAAAAGAGAAGCCTCTAAAACTGTTCACACGGCAATTACTAATCTTTGTATTCTATATTTTTAAGTCATGGACTTTATATCCGTCAAAAATGTTTTCTAACGGCCAGAAAAGTCAAAGAAAAGTCTCTTTCTGGGCGTGACGTCACGGCTGTGCCGTGCACTCGCAAAGCGCGGTCATGTGTGTCTCGGGAACGAGCATGGCTGAATCTAAGCCGTTCGGCGGAATAATCACTCAGAAAAGTGGAAAACACGGCTCAAAGGTGAGTTTGGTCACATCGAGTTAGTTTAAATTTATTATAGTTAAAGTCTGTTATTAGTCTCTTGTCAGCTTTTGTTTTTAAACGTAACGTTAAATTGATGAGATCGCCTCGTAATGACTGGATTATTGACGTGAAACCGGACTGTTTTTCTTTTCTTTTTACATTACTACCTTTGTAAAACTCATATTTTTCAGTATTTTTTGCATGATAAATCATTTATACTGTGTGCTCATCGCGGCTGATGTTCACGTGTTGCTCTTTTCACAACGTCTACGTTAATTTATTCGGAGTGACTATTTGCACCCAGGGTACAAATAGCAAGCCCCCATCAGCTGAAACAAATGCGTTGCCCGTGCGCATGTGCACCACCGCGTCTGCAACAGATAAGGCGCCTTTTCACTTGCCCATGCGCATGCGCACCAACGTGTCTGCACTGGAAGGCGCAATTTCATTTCAAATTTTCATTTGTTCACATTTCACTGCCCTGTGATGAAGAAATAATGAAGAAAACCATTCTGAAATGGAATTCAGAGGTAACGTTACCTTAAACTTGTCCAGACTCCTCCATGGTCGGTGTGTGTCATGTGTGGCCTGACGGTGCAGCTGCTCCCCGGCCGGAGGAGAAGAACCTGGACGACCACGTCCTCCTCATCTCGTCAGTGTGTTCTTATTCAATGTCAGTAGTAGCCTATAGCATATTATTAAATTGTTCGAAAAAACAAAGAAACAAATATACTTGCGACTTTTCTTTTGGTACAGATATTGACTTGGGAGATGATAGTGGACTTTTGGAGGAGCCCCCCATCACTGTACTTGTGGCTACTGTGGAGCCCCAACAATTCGGTAACAGGGAATCTGTGATTAGCCTAAAGTATTCAACTTTTTTAGGCCAATTTCTTTATAAATCCTCATGGGTCTAAAACAAGAAAACGATCCTTTGTTCGACAGGACAAAACGTGTGGATCCCGGGATCCAGCTATGTGAGGAGAGGAGAGGGGAGAGCCCTCGAGACCGTGGGCCCCCACCTTGGGCTGGAGGGGGACGCCCGGGTCCACTGGTTGGGGTGGGGAGGCCTCAGGTGGCACGGCCTGCGCCGCTTTTTCAATGAGTGCCTGAGGGGCAGGGCGGCCCCGGACGTCCTGGTGGTGGTCTGCGGGTCCAACAGCCTCGGACAGAAAAAGACGGTCCAGCTGGTGGCCGAGATAAAAACGGACCTGCAGGACCTCCACCGGGAATACCCGAAGATGACCCTGGTGTGGTCGGACATCATGGAGAGGCACACGTGGAGGTGGACCAGGTGGAGGTGCGCCCGGCCGGCCAGGGTCAACAAGACCAGAAAGTGGGTGAAAAACTCAAAACTCAAAACTTCTGGTCTATTTGTGCGCGATGGAGTTCATTTTTCCACTCTGGGAAATGATATTTTTTTAAATGACATTTTTCAAGACCTTAAAACCCACTATCAGGTATAGATGTATGGGTTAGGGTTGTTTGTTGTTGTTGTTCCTTTCCTTTTTTTGTTTTCCTTTTCCTTACCTGATAGTGGGTTTTATTGTTTTTTGTAAATAAATTTAATTTGCAGCAGTCCTGGGCTACACATGCCCCCTCTGGCCAACCGGGGAACAGATGGGGTGGGGAGGATCCGGCCGGTATAACGTGATCCTTCCACGCGCTACGTCCGGCCAGAGAAACCCCACCCTGTCTGGTGAAAAGATGCGGCCTGCTCACTCCTCAGGTTAAGGAGGAGACCAGTGCAGGGCCCTCCCGGGGTTGGTAGAGGATGGCAATGCCCAGGACTGTTGGATTATTCCACTTTTAGATAATAAAAAGGAAATAGTCATCAAGGAACGTTCAATTCTATAGAGGCAGGTGATTGCTGGTGTCTCACAGGAAACCGTGGACATTTAGTCCTACTCTGTCTAACCCTGTTTCCATCACTCACCTGACACTTGGACACATCATGGAAAGTCCAGCCCTCTATGGACAGAGAGAAAGTGCACCCAGAATATTTTCTGTCTATGGAATGGAGACGGCCGATGGGAAAGGTACATTTCTGGGAACGATGGAGTATGATCGAGGCGGTAGTGGATTTCAGTTCTTCCTTCTTCGCCCGTAGTTGCACCGGTGAATTACCTTGTGTTGAATTGTGCTCTACAAATAAACTTGCCTTGCCTTCTGATTCTGATTCTGAGTCTTCTGATTCTGATCATTTTTCTTAATTGGAAAAATGTTGATGCTCCAAGAACCTGGAGCCAAATAAACCTAGTTCTGATTCTAATTCTAATGAGCTGCAAACATGAACGCATGCACATTCACTCCCATGCATTTATGATTCTGTAGTCTGGTGTATGCTTTCACTATACCGTAGATTCTGACACTAGTGGTTGCAAGATTTCTTTAAATTTTTCTCTGCATGTTGTGCATGTGGCAGACCGTGCATACTTTTGATGGGTGTTTAGAGGCCTGGATGGTGCGGGCTGTTGTGCTTGTGCAGTGGTGTGACGTCACGTGGTGTTACATGGAAAACATGGACTGACGTGGAAAGGAAAATCTTTTATATGTTCATATTACAGGGTTGTGTCCATTTAACTCTTCAAGGATAGTTCTTAATGACAATTTGTTCCTCTGCTTCGATCAGCATTTGAAATAGATGGAATAATGTCTGAAGGATGGCAATTATGAGCTGCAACAGCACATTAAATCCATATTTATTAGACAACATTTATTACATTTCAAATAAATACCTACATCTAAAACTGGCAACCACTAGTGCAGAATCTATGGTATACAGCTCTTATTAACATATATACCATTTAAAAAAAAGTGAGTTATTATTATTATTGCACAGTGATTGATTACTCTGAGAATAAAAAATACAACTGTGATTTTTGACACTGCATGCCATTTACTCTACTCCCCCGCCAGCGTGTGTTTGCTTTTTTGCATGTTTGTTTTCACACCAATAGTTTAACATGTTAATAAGGCAATTACACATGTCATTATGGCTCATGCTGCATGACATTACAAAGTGTGCCATGCATGTAAAGCTTTGTGCTTGGTGGCTATTTTGCAATCCAATTAAAGTTACCATAATTGCACAGTATTGGTGCCAATTTCTGCTGTGTGGCTTATTATGTTGTACTACAATAGAGATTTGAGTTTCTATTGGTCACAAAACTCCAAATACCAGTGATATCAAACATTAAGTTTTAAAAGATAATATCTAATTATTTATTATCTAAATAATAATAATAACCACAATCATATGCTGTAATAATGCACCTTTTAATAACCACATGTCCACATGTTTAGAGGGTATTGAGACTCCAAACTTGGGCGAGGGAACACAAATTAATGCACTGCAAAGACTCAAAATCATATCAAGAATATTTTGTCTTATTTCTAGTTAAAATGTCAAATTTTTAGTCAACAGAAAATCTCATTACACCTAAAACAAGACTCATTACTGGAAAAAAACAACAATTTTCACCTGTTTCAACTAGATTTTCACTTAAAATAAGTAGGAAAATCTGCCAGTGGAACAAGATTTTTTTGCTTGTAATAAGAAGATAAATCTTGTCCCACTGGCAGATTTTCCTACTTATTTCAAGTGAAAATTTACTTGAAACAGGTGAAAATTGTCAAATAACAAGTTATATTTCTGGTAATGACTCTTGTTTTAAATGTATTGAGATTTTTTTGACAAAAAGTGAGACATTTTAACTAGAAATAAGACAAATATTTCTGGTAAAATCTTGAGTTTTTGCAGTGTGGATTGCAGATAAATTAGCAATTGAACTGGAATCTGGTGCAATGCATCTCTTGTGTAGCTACATGAGATTAATGTAAGCGATTTATTAATACTCCCTTACATTGGACAATGATAAGTGATGGTTTTCAGTTAAATATTTGATGATCCAGATCTATTGACATCTGTAGTACGATGCTGCAGATGTTTATCAGTCTGTGGTCAGTGTGTTTTATGCTGCATCTGCTGGGGAGGAATCACACACAAATACAGTCTTATGTATTTTAATGATGAATGTGACAATAAGAGCAAGTGCCTGTCCGTGAGAACAAGTAAAATGATTAAAAGACAATGTACGAAGGCTCTTACATCACAGAAAAATATGTTTGGCATTACGGAAGAACCATTTTATTTAACAGAGACTGTATTCCAGCATTAGGACAGCAGAACAAAGGTGGGGCTACGAAATGTCTTACATTTCTTACAGTGGAACACAAGCTCCTTTTACACACTTACAGAGAATATGGGCATATGTTTTATTAGAATACTCTGAAAAGTGCCTGACGCCATTTCCTGCTAAGGGGCAAGACGGACCCTAAAACCTTTAATATTTAATCAGTGTAGTGTTTGACCCACTCTGACTTCTCCAAAGGGGAACAATTTGAAAAAAAGAGGCGTATCTGTTGTAAAGGTTGGCTTTATTAAAATATCCTCTAGCAATATCCTCTGTGCACATCAACCAAACAAGTGGGAAACAGAAAAAAGTGAGAGAAAGTAATCTAGCATCCGAGCATTCACTATCTTAATGTCTATATATTCATCAATGGCAACAAAATAAAATTGTCAATTAAATATACACACCACTACAAAGTATTCATCTACACTGTGTGCACAATTTATTAGGCAAGTTGTATTTTTGAGGTTTAATTTTATTATTTAACAACTGCAGTGCTTTCAGTCAATCTGAAATGTTAATAATAATCAAGGTGAGGTCTGACACGCTTTTTTTTTTTTTTTTTTTACATTTATTTTTGTATGTAGAACAGTGATCATACCATGGTATGATGATGACTAGTTGTGTTAGTGGAGCAGGA
This sequence comes from Cololabis saira, assembly GCF_033807715.1. Classification (NCBI taxonomy): domain Eukaryota; kingdom Metazoa; phylum Chordata; class Actinopteri; order Beloniformes; family Belonidae; genus Cololabis; species Cololabis saira. The sequence goes on along the minus strand of NC_084599.1, from coordinate 5,053,392 downwards.
AAATAAATTATATTTCTATTTGCAGATCAAGGGCCAGTCCCAATCCCCCCCCAGTCCTACTTTTCAACCCCTACATTTTGCGCGTTCCTGTGAGGATAGTGGTGTCCCAATTCCTCTTTGCATGTAGGGCTAGTGGACATATCGAGGGCTAGTGTGTATGAATCTAGCCCTTCACAGCGAGGGATTTCAGATACTGACTCACCGACCGAGGGCTAGAAAAATGTCCTAGAATGCTTTACGTAATAATTTGCAGACTGAATCAAACAAAAAAACATGGCGGACATTTCTATAAAATAAAATAATAAAATCAATATTTTGAGTTAGTTTCTGCATAAAAATGCGTTTTGATTACATTTCTAGCAAGAAATATATATTTTACTTACATTATATTCACTCAGTGAATGTACATAATCACTCGCTTGGTCGATGTTGCATTGTATCTTCAGATCTCGCCAGGATAAAGGCTGATTTATGGTTCCCCGTTACACCAACGCAGAGCCTACGGCGTAGGTTACGCGGCGACACGCACCGTACGGTTACTTTTACGCCTGAAAAAATATTAAAACTTAATAAAGGGGCATATTAACAGCGCTACAGCGGAAAATAAAACAGCTTTTAGCTCTGGGCTTCCTGATATGGTGTGACGTATGTGCAAACGTAACTACGCAGTCGCTTACGTACCTGAACTTAAACCACACAGTGACGTAGCAAGTGGTGTCCCAATCCCTAGGGAACATTACAAGACCCTACGCCTTTGGCTTCTTTTTTAGGGCTAGTCGTAGTGAGTGAGGGCTAGTGGTAGAAAGTAGGGGGTGTATTGGGATTGGTCCCAAGGATGAGAGGGAGCAGGATCCTCGTCTTCCCAAGGAGTATCTGCAGAAACTGACTTTAATAATCTATTGATTTTTGTCTGTTCAAATAAATTGAATTGAATTGAAATCACTAGAAATCTTGGGCTGGAGAACCTGGACCTGTGAGGGAGAAACACACATTCAAATACATCCACTGTACTCTGATAAAAGAAAAGCAAGACAAGCAGATGATGACATATGCTTTTAAATCAAAAAGTGACTCAGCAAAGGGTGGTCACTTTGTTTCCATTCCTGGAGGTGGAGAAGGCATCGCTTTAGGAACAGCAAACCCTGCAAGAAGAAAACATGACTTGCATACACAACTAAGAAAAGGAACAGCCACAAAATTATTTTGCTGCTCATGTAATTTATAGCTACTCCACTTGTGGAGTCTATTGACAGCAGAAACTTCACAAGGCTCTTTCAGGATTACCTTTAAAATATCAACATCCCATATAAACATGTAATATTTATTTTAAATCAGAGGTAAACAATATAATTAATTCAGTGGTAACCGGTGATCTACTGCCGCCACAGTGTTTAAACCACTGTGCAATGTTTTGGACTATTAAATGTTTGAATTTAAAAATTGAAAAAAAAATCATATCTAACATAAAAAGCGCCACCGGCGGCCATCTTAGGTCGGGACACTCTTTGGTGCGCTATCGTTGTTGCTGTTGGAGGGTGAGTGGTCTGTACAGACAAAAATACTCATAACTTGCTGAAATCTTGACGGATTTACAAACGGTTTGGTTTATTATAAACGTCATTCACGTGGGTATGATTCGGGATGCTTGGACATGTTGAAATTGTATCTTTTCTTTTCAAAAAACGACTTAATCATGCAGCACTTACAATAGTTGTGTATCACCACTAACTAACGTTAACGTTACTTGTCCAAGTTATCAAGGGTGACCACAATCACATACCTGCCAACACTCCCGATTTAAGCGGGAGTCTCCTGATTTTCAACCATTTCTCCCGCCCTGCTCCCGATTTGTAATTTCTCCCGCTTATCTCCCGATTTTAAAGTGAAATGAGTCAATGGTGTTTCACGTGTCGGGGTTCCTGCATGGATGTATTATAATAACGGGTTCCTGACAAACCTGGCAACCCAACCCAAAAGCACTGCCTACGTCCAAGCTCCGCCCCATGGAGCTGCCAATACGTCAACGTCGCCGCCATATTGGATGTGGCAAGACTGCGCTGTAAACTAATACTAGTGAATGGACTTATTTTCATAAAGCGCCTTTCTACAAAGAAATTTACGTTTTACGTCTCATTTATTCATTCACACACGCACTAATATACTTGGGAAACAGTTAGGAAACAAATATAATATGTTTAATTTTCTCAGATGGCAAAAATAAGAACTTTATTGATCCCACATAGGAGTAATTCATGTTATATCAGCTATAGAGAACAAGGTAGTGCCGAAAAACAATATATATATCCCCCTCACAAAAATAAGAAAAATAGAGAAACATATTCTCTCATCAGCAAAACATTACAAAAACATATTTTAAAATTTTAAAGTTACAAAATAACATATTTGAACCATTTTTCAGATTTCTTCAGTTATTTTATTGTTTGGAAAATGGTTAAAATATGTTATTTTGTTATTTGAAAATTTGTTTTGTTTGAGAAAATGCTTTGAAAAAAAGCTGAGGGAAGAGTTGGTGGAGTATCAAGTCATAGCAAGCAAGGATCTCCCACAGGAAGAGAGAGTTGAAGGTTCTGGGTTCTTCTAGGGAAAGAGGAGAGCTTTACAAATCTGGCATCACTGATGAAGGCAAAGCTCTGCATCCCTCACAGCAATGAAGCTCAGAGAGCTCATTCAGCATGGTGAAAAAGATCCTCACAGAAAACCCCATTGAGTATGGATAATTCTACTCTTTGCGCACTCCTTTCTTGCAAGATTAACCATACCAGCCCTGGCCACAAGTATGTACCCTCCAAGAAAGTGATTGAAGCTGCAAAGTCTGACACCTACAATTACAACAGGTCCTTGGGGGACAAAGGGAACCTGGAAAATTCTACAAATATTGTATTTTATTGTTGTTAATACTAAAGTTATTTGGCTCCAAGAGGCTGTAGAATCATTTTGGGAGGTACATTTTAGCACATTTCATTGTAGCTATGGATTTAAAGCTCATTAAAAGTCGCCTTGTTTAGGGCCGCTCGGTAGCGCAGTGGGTTAAGCAGCGGCTCATATACTGAGGCTACAGTCCTCCTCCTGCAGCGGTCGCAGGTTCGAATCCCGGCCTGCGCACCTTTGCTGCGTGTCATCCCCGTTCTCTCTCTCTACCCGTTTCCAGTCTGCATCTTTAATAAAGGGCAACTGTTGTTCAGGGCGGGGATGTTGTGAGTGGAGCATTCCAACCGCTACCCCAGAAAATCTCCCTATTTTTCACAGCCCAATGTTGGCAGGTATGCAATCACAATATGGTATGTATTTCACTGGTCTGCATGTTATGTTGTGAACTGATTGTAGCAGGTTTAGTGTCCTAAAAGTAACTTTAAATATGCAAAACCTCAGCTCTCATTGATTATACTTTTAAGATCAGGGATGCAAACTTGTCAGCTTTAGGTTACGGCCCGCTTATTTCTCAAAGTATGGTAATGAAGTGATTTGTGTGAAATGTGGATTCGTGTCTGCCCTGACAGCTCCCTGAGAACTGCTGCTCTGGAAGTATCTACTATTTTCATAGCATTCTGCTTGTGTCTGCATCCCTGATTTCTTGTGTTGTGTTTTAGCTGGATCATCATAGTAATACAATATTTGCTTTTGAAGGTTCCTCTCTATCCTGGGCTTCATCATCAATATTGACACATTGATGATGATGGTTCCTGCTTGAAGGACAGTGATATGTCGTGACCTACAGGTTCAGCCAGGACCACCTGGAGCTCCTCTTCAACTCCATCATCTGCTACGGTTCATAAATTATATTTAGAAAAAAGAAGAGGAATGTCCACACACTGTCTACTAGCTCCAAAAAACGCACTGTTTATTATAGGTTTGCAACGTTTCAACTAGGTCTTTATCAGGCAAATGTTACAGTGACACACAAGATAGACGACCATCACCCTTTGGAAAAAAAAACCTAGGGGAAACACTGTGGAAGTGTCACAAATCTGTCTGTCCTTTTCTATCTGTTTTCTTAATTTGTCACCACTGTGATACAGTCTGAATTCTATGATAATGTCCTAGAACTTCATTTATGTGGAAAGATAATTTGGGGTGGCTATTTATAATTTCCTTTTTTCTGTTTAACATACTCATACATGTTTGTGTTAGATGGATGGAATAACAACCCTAACGCCAGCCAGTTCAAGTACATCTTTGGAAGGCTGATGGCCCGGAGTGGATTTGTTAAACCCAGCAGCAAAGGAAATGTCACGGAGTCCCTATCAGCCTCTGCTGCCCAGTCCCACCAGACTGACACATCTGTCAATGGCCTGTCAGTCGCAGACACGTCCTCTGGTGAACAAGTCCAAGAGCTTCCATCTCCGTTCATCTATCAATGACCTATCAGCCGTAGACACGTCCTCTGGTGAACAAGTCCAAGAGCTTCCATCTCCGTTCATCTGTCAATGACCTGTCAGCCATAGACACGTCCTCTGGTGAACAAGTCCAAGAGCTTCCATCTCCGTTCATCTATCAATGGCCTGTCAGCCGCAGACACGTCCTCTGGTGAACAAGTCCAAGAGCTTCCATCTCCGTTCGCCGACATTCCTGCCCTTGTTCACGACCACAGCTCCTTCACACTCGCTTTCATGGTCTTGTGGACAAAGCTCTCGTGTACATTTCAGGTAGAGGTTGACCAGTAGTGGATTTTTCCTTTAACAGTTAATGCCAAAAGTCAAAATCTAGGGGAAATCAATGGCTGATTAATCAGACGTAAAAGTATGTTTGTCAATGTTTTTAATTATTCACAATTATGCAGTGTCCTAACTACATCTCTGACGTTCATAACAAACCAAACTGTTTGAAAATCTGTTGAAAATTGAGCAAGTTAAGGTTGTTTAAGCAGTACATGCACCATTAAACACAATGTTATGAGTGAGCGAGCTCCCCCGAGGCAAGATGGCCGCCGTGTGACGACGTCGCTCTGCATTGGCAGCAGCGCGGACGAGTCATCTATGAGGATATCCCTCCGCCGCCAGGGGGCGCTCACCACCAGAAATATCCCTCCGCCGCCCACAAACACAAGAAGAAGTGCCGGAGTCTCGTGAGCATCCCGGACGTCAGGTTCAGGTAACTGTCACTCCTTCACTCGTGAATGTTTAAAGTGTCTCTTTTCAGTCAGACGGGTCCCTCTGCTCGTCTCCTGTCGTTGTCGTCGCCGCGTCTCCCGCCAGTGTCGTGTTAGTCCCGGAGACCAGCGGTCGTGGTTCGGTTGTTGTCATCTGTCTAGCGGTTAACTTCTTATTCAGGCTCTCAAGTTCCGAGGAGAGTCATTATTCTGGTTTGACTGTAGTGTGGTGAGCGAATTTAAACCCTTTAAGATGACCTGTCCCGTTGTATTAACGCGTTAGGCTTTCAGAAGAAACTTGAATGTATTTATGAAACTTGCGTAACATTGTTGTGGATGAGGAGAGGGAGTCGGCCGAAGCTCCGCGCTCACAAACGCAGGTGTCCCTCCGAGGGACGCCGTAAACTAGTCCCACAACCACATCACATTGGTAGATGATTTTATGTAATGCGGATCACAGAAAGAGGAAAACATTCAAGCCAAAAAGTACATGAACATTTGTAAACAAAGAAGTAAATTACAAAGTTTAAACAGAAAGGAAAACCAAAAGTACATGTAATGGAAACGTGCAAAGGAGCGAGGGGTTAAGTTCTGTTAGGATGTTTGGAGAGAAGAGGCAGGAGAAGCTTGTAACCCACAGTAACTCTGGGTGGCCCTAGGTTACCCTGGGTTACCTGGGTTACCCAGGGGGCCCTAGGTTACCCAGGGTAACCTAGGGTAACCCATGGTTAACCCATGGTTACCCTAGGTTACCCTGGGTAACTGGGTTGCTCTAGGTCAGTGGTTCCCAACCTTTTTTCGTTGTTCCCCCCTACTTATGTCTAAGACCAGCCGGGCCCCCCAACCCGTAAAATACGCACAAAAAAATAATTGCAAGGACATAAAAATATTTCTGAAAAATGTCTCTTTTAATATGAGAGCAAAATCTTTTTACATTTTTCCTTTAACAACCTGTCAGAGTAGTAGTGTGATTAAATGTGGAATAATGATATAATAATACGTTTTTAAGTTTTTATCCTGATAAATAACTTAGTATTTTTTTTAATTTTTCTTAGTATTTTAAAATGACTAAAATATATTTCTAAGTGGGTTTATACAGACTTGGATTACTGTATTCCATTAGGTGTGTTAATTATGATTTTTTTTTTATTTATTTAACATGGGAAAATATAATTTTTACAACTGCATATCCTCAGAGCAGACAAAGTTTCACGCCCCCCCAGAGATCTCTGGCGCCCCCCAGGGGGGGCCCGGACCCCAGGTTGGGAGACACTGCTCTAGGTTGCCCTGGGTAACTGGGTTGCCCTGGGTAACTGGGCTGCTCTGGGAGCAGTTGTGTTCTGGTTCCACCAGCTTCGATCGCTCTGTGAGAACCGTCTGGGTGTCTTGTAAATAGGGGCGGCCAGTTTTCTTCCTAAATCGAGTCTGTGGTCAGATATTTGCTTCTGGCAGATGTTTTTCTTGTTAAAGGAACTGTTTAGTAGGAAGTAGGAACTATTTCCTCATGCTTTCTGTGTAAAGAAGTGCCCTGGTGTAAAGCTGATGTAAAGCTGCTGTGTCTGCTGCTGCTGCGTTCCAGGTGGGCGTCCTGCAGAGATGGCTGGCCGGCGGTTGCTTCAGACCTGGCTTCCTGCTCAGCTGCTGCTCCTCGGGGTGCTGACCACGACCTCCGGTGACTCACTCCTTTATTTTGGCTTTTGACACAAACTGCACGAGGAAAAACGTTGCAGCTTTGGCGGCTCGGATGTCCAGCTCCAACCTCTCACAGAGGAGCTCGGAGGCCTGAGGCGGGTTTTCCAGGTTGGAGCTGAACATCTGGCTCCTCAAAAGTCCTCAAAAGAGAGCAGAGCTTTGTTTGTGTGAGCTGGTGCAACAGGTTTGGATCAGGAGGGAATAACCATGAGTCAGTGGTTGTTTTCCTGCATTTATTTGCTTCTGCAGAAGACATAAAAACACATTTAGGAGTCTTCTGGACCCTTTTCTGCACTTTCTGCTCCCTCATCAATGCAACACAGCACCATGTGATTTAATTGATTTCCTTTTAGAGAAGAAATGCAGAGAAATGCACTCTTACACTTTACTAAATAAAAGCTATTAAAACAGACAGGAAAACACTTTGTTTTTAACTAATAAATCTCAAACCATGATAACCAATATGGGAACAGTGACACCTAACGGTCAAAACAAACGCTGTATATGTGGGGTAAACACAGTGAAAACAACTACATTTAACAAAGGAAACATAACTGCAGATGACATAAAAACACATGTAGCGTCTTCTGGACCCATTTCTGCACCTTCTGCTCCTGAACAAGTAAAATAAAAATTAGAAAATGTGTGCTCAACAGCTCTGCAGCGCTGTCTGGTTTACATTACGTCACAGCCTGCCGTTATACAAAAGGCGCGGAAACAAAAACATCCATAAAAAGTTAATGATTAATTATTTATTATTATTATTAATGGTTGAAACCACATAAAACAGCTACGTAATGTTAGCGGTATTTAAATTATGTAATATGCGCCAAAAATGTCAACATAAACGGATAGTTTTTCAAAGAAAACCTGTTAAAAATCGCAGCAGCAATTCTTAACACCCTCATCAATGCAGCACAGCACTGTGAGGAGCTGATATAAGGACCTACGGAACTCCAGGAGGGACAGAAAGAAGGCACAGCCAAAAAAGTAGTTTCCTCAGGAGACGCAAATAAAGATAACAATAAAATAAAACAACTCATTGAGATAAAATTCACAAATATTCAACAAAATGAATAAATGATCAAAAAAATACCCAAATACAATTGAAAACAAAAATGATTAAAGTGCATTTTCCATCACTGTTACACTGGCTGGCTAAAACCTGAGACTGTGAGTTGGAGTCGGGTCACAAACATCAGCTCCCTTTCTGAAGTGTTCTCACGGAGAACGACCCAAACCAAAGATCAGTCATCCGGCTCCGAGAGAACAAAGTCGCATCGCCATTAACCTGCTTATTTAGCTGCTTTTCTCCCACTAGGGGAGTTTTTACCTGCCATTATGTAATAATTGCTCTGGGGTTCATGTTCTGGGTCTGTGGAAAGATCCTAGAGACAACCTTTGTTGTATTAGACGCTATATGAATAAAATGTAATTGAATAGTTTGGATATCGGCTGATGCTGAGCCCTGTTCCAACAACCCAGACTTATTTGTCATTTGTATTTTACTAAATAACAAATTAAACTCAAGATTAAACAAAGAGCAGTTTCCCGGGAAACGGTGCCACGCCTCCAGATGTTCAGGCATGCCGCACATTTTCAACGACCAGTGGAAGCCGATCGATGAAAATGATGGGTACAGTTTTGTCCAGGGTTTTTCTGGATTCAGTGTGGAGGTGCAGTGCTGTCATGCTGCCCTGGTACAACGTTCAGCTGAGCTCCTTCTGACCTCCTCAACGTCTCCAGCAGCGTTCTGGAAACTGCTGCTCACCAGTCGTATCCCAGAGCAGATTCTTCATAACCTAGAGATCTAGACGTACCGCTGGCAAACCTAAATGTGCTTTGCAGGGACGTCCAGCCACCATAGTAGAGAGAGTCTGTGGGCGGGGTTAACACGATGATGACGGGGCAGCGGCTTAAACGCTCTAAATGCTGCAGCTGAGGATTAACGGCCCTTTGGCATCCACAGTTAAACATTTGGAGCTTTTTATTTGAAAAAATTGAGCTCCTGAATCTCAGATTCTGATCTCAGATCCTCGTCCAATTCTTTGTGATATCCAGGATTTAATTCAAACATCCTACATATAAAGACAGACAATTATACTTTCATGTGTTTTCATTCATAGTGAGCCTTTGGACTAATTAAAAATAAAAACCCTAACCAGGGCCAATAGTTTTCAAACCTGACCCAGAAAAGATTTTCAGCAATCTTTGAATCTAAAAAACAACTAAGACGAGGAATCCAGAGTTTACAGTTTCATACCAGTGGTTTAGAGTCGGTTCAGTCAGCTCGACTTCATCATGATCGATGCGACTATAAAAAGATCATGGAGCTCCGTTGCTGTGATTCACCATGGCAACGCCAACCCGACCGTACAGATCCACCCACTTCCAGTTACTAGAATTAGAGTTTTTGTTGCAATCACATGTTAAATTTGAGCACATCTTTCTGAAATACAGAAGAAAGGAATTCAGATGACTAAGTATTGATGGGCAAGAACTGATTTCCCTGAACCTGAAATCCTGTGGAATAGTTTTTCTACATGTTTGTGTTCAGGAAGTACAGAAACGGTTCAGAAACTGCTGGACAGTGGACAGCCAGGAAAAACTGAGCAAAAGACGTCCCTGAAAGGGTTCGTGTGCAGCAGCTGCAGGCGTTATGCTGATGCATGTAGGCCTTTGATGTTTGTCTGTGTGGGTTTGTGTTTTTACATCTCCCGTTGTTGTCTTGTAGCGTCTGCAGTGCGTCTGGTTGCTCCCAGCACCGTCACCCTTCAGGACTTCTCCAACACCTCTGTCACAGTTTCATCCAGGTAAGCATAGAAACCCGCCTGCTAACGTCTGGGCTCATCATTCCTCCAGCCTCCGCTCCTCTGCAGCCATGTTGGATGCTTTTTGGCGTTTTTCCACTAGTACCTACTCAGCCCGACTCGACTCGCCTCGGTTTGGTTCTTTTCCACCAGGGATCTAACGTGCCGAGTAGATACTTTTCTGTACCTATTCTGCCGAGGTTCTAAGCTCGTACTCGCTTCCGGACCAGAGGAGACCGATCCTTCCAGGCCGTTGCTCCCAGGCTTTGGAACGATCTTCCACTCTCTCTGCGTTCCATGGAGTCTGTTGACTCCTTCAAAAGGCAACTTAAAACCTTTTTATTTGTGCAGGCTTTTGCCTAATTGTCTTGGGGCTGTTATGATCGTAAATGTGTTGTCTTGGCCTTTTAATCTTAAACTTTGTATGTATCTCTTAACTGTGTTTTTATTTTAATTGTGAAGCGCTCTGTGACCATGGTCTGTGAAGGGCGCTGTACAAATAAAGTTTACTTTACAGGCCACCGATTGGTCGGGGGGTTGGAGTCAGACGTCTGAGTCAGGAGGAGGAAATCAGAGAAAGAGACTCTGACGGATTCTTGTTCATTTTATTCAACCAGCAACGGCAGCAGAAGTCTGTTTCATGATCCAACTCTGAGGGTCAGATGTTCATAAACCTGGTGCTGAGGAGAGAATTAAAAAGATCTAGACGGAGATAAGGAACGACCAGATCTACCAGGAGCTCTGTCTCTTCATAGCTGCTCGCGGCTCCAGATGACTTTTCAGCAGCACCGAGACAAACAAACAAAAAAAAAAGAGTCTCCGCTTGAAGTTTCTCTCTCTCTCATTTTTTAACTTGATATGGAACACAAGCCACAGACCCAGCAGCACATCTATCATCTCCTCCAGGTTCTAGGCCGAGCTGAGATGAGTAGAGCCGAGTAGGTGCTAGTGGAAAAGTGCCATTTGTCGACACTAGTCTGGTTGTTGCTCCACCTACGTCTCTGATTGGCTGCACGTGTGTGTTTTTGCTGCTGCTTCCTGGAAGTATAAGTTAGTCCAGAAGAAGCCGTTTGCGTGAGTCTGTCCAGGCTGCAGTAAAGAGATGTTGGATGCTCAATCATCACACGATCAGATCAGAGTTGTCTACACTTAACTCCCTTGTTTCTGTGTTTCCTGCAGCTCAGCCGTCAAGCAGCCAACGGTGATTCACCTGAACGTGACCTACAGCTCCAAGCAGGACTATTCCTCCATAATAACCCTGCCCCAACAGGTGACTTATATGGATAAGTGTTCTGAGACGGTCCCATGCCCGCTAGGCCCCCCCCTCTCTGCTCTGCAGGATGTTGTAAACCGTGACTCAGGCCGAGGCCACATCAGTGCACTCTTGCTTTAAAACGTCAGCTCAAACCAGGAGTGACTCACATTAGTGCGTCAGCTCTGCCACGAACCGTCTTGGTGCACATGACAACCATGTCATGTGCACAATCATGTGACCTACGCTGACTGGACGTGCACGAGTGGTCCGAAGGTCGCTCTCGTGAAGCTCTGCTCATGGTTTATGCAGATGTAGTTTGATTCATTAGAGACGTGACCCAGGTGCTCCTGGCGTGTGAGGACAGCTGATCACATGACCCTGGTGTAGAGCCCTGCTGTTTTCTTCATCCCGCTCCTGCTCCTGTTTTATATCCACTCCTGCAAAACTCTGACAATTCCTGCCCTCACGATAATAGAGATGCATTGATTTAGTTTCTTCTCTCGTCCCGCAAGAGAAATGTCCAGACAAATTTATCTGATTTAATGTTAACATGATCATTGTGGAGCTTGATGGATAATTGACAGTTCATAGGTCACCTGACCCAAAGTTAGATACAAATCTATGGAGCTAGAACAGTCTCATAATTCACAAATGCACAGGACAAGTTTTACAAATGCACGGACCGATTTGCAAATACACACACCGTTTCACACGTGCACAGGACAAGTTTTACAAATGCACAGACCGATTTGCAAATACACACACAGTTTCACACGTGCACAGAACAATTCACACGTGCGTAGGATAAGATACACAAATGTATTTTTGATGCACACACAAATATAACCTGATTTACACATGTTTTTTTGTCTGTGAGCTGCGCTGGATTTGTGTGTGAGTTTTGAGACTCTCCTGACGTGACAAGATCCACACGTAGGTTTTTTTTAACCCGGAAGGATCTGCAACCAATCAGATTAAAGGGGCGGATACACCTGCTGTTTGAGCTGCGTTAGCGCTGGTTTGTCGGGCTGATCAACCAGAGCCGTCAGGAGACTGCACTCCAAGTCCTGCCGATGCAGCAACTGATGATGAAAAACAGCGGAGATTTTTATATATTTGCTCCGTTTGGTTTCACGAAGTATTACTGTCCCGCTGATTCATCTCAGAACCAGACAGACAGCAGAGAGCTGCTGCGCTGCCTGGCGGGGACGAGCAGCGGCCAGGTGGAGCAGCACGCGCATGTCAGGAGATTAATTTACCCAAATATCTGGAGTAACGTCGGTATCAGTCGACTGATAACCGAAGAACCTCTGTATCAGCTCAGATGTTTGATGATCGGTGGACTAAACCCCGACCAGCATCATCACGGCTGCATCTTCCCATGCATGACTCTATCTGCACCGGGAATGTGTTGATCTGCCACCGCTGTTTTGACACACGTTTGTCTCTGTGTGGTGGCGATGTCACATCATAAATGTGAGGATAACAGCTGCTTGTTTCTGACCTCCGTGTCTGGTCCCTGGTCAGCTGGTCTGACCGGGACCAGCGCCACCCACGGCCAGAGCCAGAACGAGACTGCAGCAATATTCACCCCCGTCAACAGGCTCGTTCTCCTGAAAGACACCTGTAGTTCAAATATATAAAAATCTCCGCTGTTTCTCATCAGCTGCTGCATCGGCAGGATGGAGTGCAGTCTCCTGACGGCTCTGGTTGATCAGCCCGACAAACCAGCGCTAACGCAGCTCAAACAGCAGGTGTATCCGCCCCTTTAATCTGATTGGTTGCAGATCCTTCCGGGTTAAAAAAAACCTACGTGTGGATCTTGTCACGTCAGGAGAGTCTCAAAACTCACACACAAATCCAGCGCAGCTCACAGACAAAAAAACATGTGTAAATCAGGTTATATTTGTGTGTGCATCAAAAATACATTTGTGTATCTTGTCCTACGCACGTGTGAATTGTTCTGTGCACGTGTGAAACTGTGTGTGTATTTGCAAATCGGTCTGTGCATTTGTAAAACTTGTCCTGTGCATTTGTGAATTATGAGACTGTTCTAGCTCCATACAAATCCATCATTGTCATCCACAAGTTATTTCTCCTTTCGTACACGCATCAATTATGATTGAGGTTATAGCAACGAGAGTAACTGTGAGTGGCTAAAATAACACTAATAAATAACATAAAATAAACAAAGTTAATGAATGAAACGTATTAATTTAACAAATTAATCACTTGGCCATTCCATATCTGTGTATGAAGAGAATGCTGCTGACTGACTGCTGGTTCCAATCCCTCGTCTCTTCCAAGATGCTCCACAGACACTAAACACTGTTTCTCCAAATATCTGACTTGCTTTGTCTTTGTTTAGTAAAGACTTTGTTTGAGGTTCTTTTCCACCTCATTGATTTCCATCTGGTCGCTAGGCTACATCCCGATCCCGCAGTGTTTTTTTTAGCCGACCAAAGTTCAAACCACCCGCTCCTGCAGGATTTGCGTCCCGTGGGACCGGGCGGAACCCGATCCCCATGCAGCCCTCTACCCTGGTGCTCCTGGTGCTCCTGGTGCTCCTGGTGCTCCTGGTGCTCCTGGTGCTCCTGGTGCTCCTGGTGCTCCTGGTGCTCCTGGCGTCTGAGGACGTACTGGAGCACCACCGTCCTGGAGGAGGAGAGGAAAGCCGGAGGAAATCTGGCTCCGTCAAATAAAGTGCAAAGCAGCATCAGTGTGGGACCAGAAGCAGCAGCAGAGCGACGGGGGGGCGACGGGGGGGGCGGGGGGTGGGACATGAAACGCCTTTAACGCCGTTCTCCTGTCTGTTCCAGGTTCTGCTGCCCAAGGAGGCCACTTCAGTCAACTTCAGCGTGGCGGCCCTGGATGTTGGTCAGGTGACCACGTACCTGCTGAGCA